>NC_139511.1:52462230-52699471 GCF_008360975.1 Lichenostomus cassidix
GAACAATTCACTGACATCTTCGTATTTTTATGAATGAGGAGTTATGGATGTCCCCCAGTACAGAAGCTACTATGAAGGCTACTCAGTGCTTATTGATAACATAATTTTTTAAAGTTTCTAATTCCTTGCAGATTTTTCTGTAAGGGTGCAACTTTAACAAAGTATAAAAGCTATTAAGAGCTGATGCTATGGCTTTCCTGTGCCAGAAAAGAGGCTTATCAGAAACTTGATTGTAGCCAAGTGATTTCAGACTAGTTTTCAGCCAGCGCCTAAATGTTACGTTTACCTAATTCTTGCTTTAAATCATACCAGCTTGCCCCTCTGCAGTCTGAGAACAGCCAGAAGACCTCAGCCTCTACACTAATGCACCTGAAATACCAGGACTCTCATCCTTTGCCGGATGAGAAATATTTGATTCATTTAAATTTTCTTAATCTTGGAGAAACATGGAGAGATATGTATTGCTGCATCTGCACTGCTTTTTCTTTTATCCATTAAAAATAAAAAAATTGGCCTGCTGCTTACATTCATCTCCAAAAAATTTGTTTAATAGAATAACATAATGACAGAATAGTTAGAGTTGGAAGGGACTTCTGGTGATCATCTAGTCCAATCCTCATGCCAAGGCAGGGTTGCCTATAGCAGGTGACAAGCAACACATCCAGGCAGGTTTTGAATGTCTCCATAGTGGGAGACTCCATGACATCTCTGAATACATAACAGAAAGATATGGTATGTCCTCCATTCAATGTATTCTTTGCTTGCTTTCCTGGCCACTTCTATATGGGATATAATCAAATCTTTTTCACATCATTTCACAGATGCTCTGATCTGATGCCTACATTTGCAGTAATAGGAAAGAGTGCTGCAACCCAGGATGTTCCAAATACATAACCCTTAACCATAAGGACAGAGATATGGTCCATCTTCAGGATGCTAAGTCATAATTCCCTCCTTTCTTTTAACAGCTAGGACTTTCAGAAGTAACCTCCATGCTCCTGAACACATGAGGTTGCTTGGTTGATGTCCAGAGAATGTTTGGAGTGCCAGAGGCCATCCTCAAATACTTCAGCTTCCAAAGACAGGATGCTAGTCAATACAGTAACTTTAGAAAAAGGTTGTGACTCATTCTGCCTTTCCTGGCAAATTCTAATGAATTTTTTTGTTTCCTCAGTACTTCCTCTCATTTGGAGCTGGACAACAGTATCACCACTGGGCTGTATTTGGTCTAGCTGAGATGCAGTTAATTTTCTTTGCACCAGCCCTCAGTGTGATATGCTTTGCATTGGTAGCCACAGCGTTCTTGATAACACCCCAGGGTTTGGCTACTGCTGGGCAGCACTGGCACAGCACCAGCGCTGTCTCCCCCATGTTCTGTCCCCCCACCAGTAGACTAGGGGTAAGCAAGATCTTGGGAAGGGACACAAATAGGCCAGCTGACCCAAACAGACCAAAGGGGTATTCCATATCATGTGATATATAAATACCATAAAACATAAAAGATGTAAAAGCTAAGAAAAAGAGGAAGACGGAGGAGGCATTAATTATTTACAACATTTGCCTTGCAGAGCAATGGCTACTTGTGTTAAAGTCCTGCTTCTCAGGAAGTGGCCTGACATCATTTGCTAATGTGATGAATGGAATAAAATTTGTCTTTTTCCTTGGCTTGTATGCATGCAACCTTTTGCTTTTGCTTTTGCTTTAGTAAAATGCTTTCTCTTAACCCACAAGTTGTCTTCCATTTTATTCTCTTTCTCCTCTCCAGCAGAGGAGGGGGTGTGGTAAGGTGGCTTGGTGGGCATCAGGCATCTAGCCAGGACCAAGCCACCACTGTTCTTTTTGGCTCCCAATGTGGGCAGAGACAATGACAGTTTTATATCATGCATGCCATCATTGTAGTGGTTATCAAGTAGCAAGCTTCTCTGCAGGAAACGAAGTTTGTCAGCTGCTTATCTCTTTATTTTGCCAAGTTTGGGAGCACGTTAATATAAACAATGACTTTGTCCTTACATTGATGGCTTTGCCATGCTGTGGGAGCTATCTTGTGGAGATTATGAGGGAATACATCTCCCTTTCTCTGCCTATGATTGATATAGATGGTTTTATTACGCAGACTCCCACAGTCCTTGTTCATCCCTACAGTAAGCTATTTAATACTAATAATTAATACTGCTAGCATGTTAGGGGATTTGTGTCATCTGGTGCTGTATAAAGGAAAACAGAAGATACAACTGTTACTCATGCTGAAGCCCTGCTTCCCAGGAAATGGCCAGACATCAGTTGCTGCTAGTAAGTAGAGAATGAAATCTTTGTATTTTTCCTTTGCCTGCATGCAGCCTTTCACTTTTGCTTCAGTAAACTATCTTATCTCGATCGTAATGGTTGTTTTCCATTTTATTTTTTTTCTCCTTTTTCAGGGGAGAGAAAAGCTGAAAAGTGGGACTGATAAAGTGGCATCCAGCCAAGGTCAACTCACCATTTGGGCCAATGCATATTGTCCACCAATCTTATTTTTGATGTAAAAATTCTGGATTTGCTCTAGTAAGAAATATTTTTGTTCATTGGTACATGAGGAGCAATGGGATATCCCAAAGGGCACCGGGAAAGATCTTCCCTTGAGCTCAGAATCACAGGGGATTGATCGTTCCTTTTAGACAAGCTTGTGAGAGTTGTCTGCCCAACCTGAGTAAAACCAATGCTTTAAAATAAAATTGGCAACCTGGGAAACCACTGCAGGCACTGCCACTTCCCAAGAAGGACTGGCCAATGCAAGCACAGAAGGCCCAGGTCTCGGTGCAGTTTCCCTCAGTTATGAAGTACGCAACTGCCTCAGACAGCTTTTTCGGAGCATGCCCTTATCGCCAGGACTCGTCACAGAAGCTGCACTTTTGCAGCCTAACCAGAACTGCAAACTCCTGTTGCACGGCGTGCCGCTAGGCGCTCCTGACAGCTAATCTTTTAAGTGTTTTGTTGCAATCCCAAATCAGAAGGAAGACACAACATCCACTAAACCACTCGCGCCCGCTCCGCCTCCCCCACACCGCCCCCTCCGCACTGCCCCCTAGCGGCCCCTCCGCGCGGTGCAGCGCCGGGCGCCCCCACGGCCGCGGCGGCGCTCCGAGGGAAGGGGCGGGGCTGCCCCTGCCGCGCCCACTGAGGGAGCGCGAGCGTGGCGGCTTCGCGGCAAGGGGCGTGGCCGGGGCGCGAGGCTCCGCCCGCCTCTCTCCGCCAATGGGGAAAGGCGCCTCGGGGGGCGGGGCTGCCGCAGGCCGCGCGGGGGCGGGGCCGGGCGCGGAGTTGCCGCAGCGCCGCCGCTTGTAAACAGATCCCGCCCCACGTGACGCGCGCGCGGTGCTTGCGCGGGGGCGCCGCGCATTGTCCGCGTTGGTGACCGGCGGGACCCGCGCGGGCAGCCGCAAGAGGCGATTCCCGTCCGCCCTTACTCCCTCGTCGCTCCGGTGGGGAAGCAGCGCACCCCCCCTTGTACCCCGGCCGCTAAGATGGCTGGTGGTGGGCGGTAAGGCGGCGCGGGGCTGCGGAGTAGCTGACGGGACGGCAGCGCGGAGGGCGGGCGGCGTGTGCCCGTGTGCGGAGCCGCGCAGCGCCATGTCCGCCTTCGCCCTGGAGGAGACGCTGGAGGCTGACTGGGTGGCCGTCAGGCCGCACGCCTTCCAGGAGCGGGAGAAGCACAAGTTCGCTTTCATCGTGGCCTGGAACGAGATCGAGGGCAAGTTCGCCATCACCTGCCACAACCGCACGGCGCAGCGTCAGCGCAGCGGCTCCCGCGAGCTGCGCCGCGGTGGCCCCGAGGCCGGAGCCGCTCCCAAGGCCGGCGGCCCCGCGGTGCGCAGAGACCCGGGGCCGCCCCGGGGCTGCGCCCACCCCCGGGCCGAGGCGCTGCCCAAGAGCCCGCTGCGCGCCAAGGGCAGCCCGGCGCGGAGGCCGCAGCGCGGCTCGGAGGCGGCAGGTGCCGCCGAGGAGATCGAAGTGCTGGAGCTGGGGAAGGAGGACGTGGCCGCCGCGCTGTCGCTGCCGCCCTCGCCGCCGCGGGCGAGCGAGCCGGGCGCTCCCGACGCGGAGCCCGTGGGGGAGGAGTGCAGCTGGGCCGGCCTCTTCTCCTTCCAAGATTTGCGGGCCGTGCACCAGCAGCTGTGCTCGGTGAACTCGGAGCTGGAGCCCTACCTGCCTGCCTTCCCCGAGGAGCCCTCGGGCATGTGGACGGTGCTGTTCGGAGCGCCGGAACTATCCGAGCAGGAGATGGACGCTCTCTGCTGCGAGCTGCAAGTTTACTTGGTTCACAGCTTGGATACCTGTGGCTGGAAGATCCTTTCACAGGTGCTCTTCACCGAGACCGACGACCCCGAAGAGTATTACGAGAGCCTGAGTGAGCTGCGACAGAAGGGGTACGAGGAGGTGCTCCAGAGGGCCCGCAGGCGCATCCAGGAGGTGAGGCTACTGCGTGGTCCAGATGCCCCCGCTTTAGTGTCGCATTTAATTTAATCTGTGACTTCTTTTTAGTCGTTCTCTTCCTTGTTCTTGCTGTCGTGTTCCTTAGTGAGAAAATGAGGCTTAACCTTTCCAAGGTCTCTAGGGCCAGGATTTAAGGTGATGCAGATTTTCCTTCTCACCTGAGTGTGTCTCAGTACTTTTTTCTGTAAAGTGTAATGCAGATGTTTGTGAATAAATATCCGATGGATTTGGCAAGGTCTTGCTCCCTTGTTTTTATTCTTGCAGTGATTTGCAGGAGCATGTATTGGGGTCTGAATTTTTCTGTTAAATGGGAGCGGCAGCAACATGTGGTGTTTATTTTGACAGTACAGTTTAGGCATTTGACGCCAAAAAATTCGAGGTTCATACAGGCCCTGGATGTTGAGCCTGGTATTTATATAGTGAGATTATGTTTTCCAGTGAAGTTGAATTTCGTTCAGCTGAGAAGTTCACAGAGTTGGGATTTTTTAAGAAAGCAATTTGTCTGATCTTGTGGGGTATTTATGTGTTGCTGTTGGTAGTGTCTGTCAAGACTTGGATGTTTCAGGAAACTCCATGTCTTTCCTACACCATATACTGTTTTAGAGTAGTTGATGATGTCGTTCTAACTAACTTTTAGCGTGTGTGAGAATTTTTACACTTAATCAATGTTCGTGGACTGAGGTGTATGAGGACTCAAATTTCCCCAGTATAAAATAAGAATTTTACACTTGTTTTTGTGCTTCAGTGGCTTTGGTCCAGAATGTACCCGGATCTGTCAAGGTGTGACTATAAGTATGAATCAGGTTACAGTATTCTTAAGATGATGTTTGCAAAATAAAGACTGTTGTGGATATAGATGAAATTTGGCTGCTTCAGCTACCGACATATATCCTGCCAATACTCTTTTAAAAAATGTGAGGTGGTGATTGTTTTTTCCTTGGTGGAGTGTCAGCATATCTTCTTGCTTCCTGATGACATGGTTTTGAGTCTGTAGAATTCAGGCCAAGCTTTTCCTTGGTGACTGGAGTTACAGAGTATGAGAAAATTGTAATATCAGTGATGTAATCATGGTAAGAACATCCAAGTATAGCATTGCCAGCTAAATTTTATTTCCAAATTGTTGTGTTAGGGTATGTAATTTTGATTTTTCTTTTTTTTAGTGTGTATTTAACGTATTGAATTAAATCTTGCAGTTTGGTGTACAATTGGTAATTAGTGTGATAAGATTCAGCAGTAGTTTTAGTCCAGAGAATATGAAAGCATATCGTCTTTCACTGGTTTTTTTTGACTGCATGAATGTTTGGGAGTGTGTGCTTAGATCAGATTTAGCCTTCAACTCAGCAGTTTTTACAAGGAACTGTGCAGGACAAGAGAAGTTCCTGTTAAATATGTGGAATTTGGGAACTGGGTACCCAACTCGAGGGATGTGGTGGTTTTGAGGAAAGACTATTTAGGAATTATTGATCAAGAACTATTTGTTTCTTGGAGAATCTCAATTTCTATTTTGTTAGTACCAGTACTATGGGAAAAAATAAATTTGTACTCTAAGCTATATAATTTTGTTCTCTGTTAATGTTCTAAACTTGGTGCCGACAAAATGGCAGAGTCTATGTATGTATCTGACTACAGTACAACCTTCCTTTACCATGGTAACTAGTCTGGTAGCATACCTAAAGTCAGTGCAGCTGTACTTCTGTCAATTGTGTAAGTTGATGCTTCTTTAATTAAAGGTAGTTCATGTTTAAGAAAAGAAACCAGTGGAATGACCTGCTCTTTCCCTCTTGGCTCTCGGGTTTCCCTTTTTCTTACCTGTTAGGGGTTTACTTGGTCTACAGGAAATGTCTTTCTTTTTGGCAAGTGCTGATGCTCTTTGTCTTTGCAATTCTAAGCAAATGAAGCAGTGGATGATGTAGTTTCTGAAGTAAAGGTTTTTTTACTTTAAAGAAAACCTAGTAAGTCCATATTTTGTCTCACACTTAATTTCGTTTTCCATCTGTGCTGGAGGTCTGTGAGCTGATAGCAGGAGTGTTGGATCCAAGCAGTTTTGTCTCTTATAAGAACATTTTGGGAAAAGAGGAAGTGATCGAGAAGCACTGGTAACCAGAATGGTATCTAGCAGGGTGTGTGAAGGGTCTTCATTAATGTAAAATTGTGCAACTCCAAAGACCTTGACTTAGCATCTTAAAATGTGCCTCTGTGGTTTATAGGTATTTCATATATCTCTTCTATTTCCCAGGAGAAATTCCGCTGTGCAGGTAGAATATTACTTGAGAAGTTCTTGCAGTTCCTGTTGATTTGAGTTCTTTGGGGTAGAGAAGCAAAATGAGCAGCCAAATCTCATGTTCATTGTTATAGCATCCTCTACTTGGACATTCCTTGCTTTCCATAACTTACACACAAGCCAGTTTATTTTCACAGCAGTTAGTAATAGTTGCTTTTTGTAATAGTAATTTTTAACTCACTCTGAATTTTAGGCCGTTTAATAACCCATAAGAATGTTGCAAGTAGAAACAGATCCAAGATGAGTAGGTAAAATAGTTGTAGAGGAACTGTATGACCTGGGATTCATTTCTTCTGCCTGATTACCAGTTTTGAAATAGCACTTCTTTTATTTTTTTTCAAATAAAACTAATAATTCTGGAGTAGTTGAGGAATTTAATTTAAAGTAAAAACTAACTAAGTTTATACTTGTTTAAAAAAATCCTCAGGTGCTCAGCTAAAAGATAAAAATGTGTTATTTCAACAGAGAGTATGCCATTGAATCCTTATTTGGGATCCCAGCTTCTTGGGCAGTATTTCCAAAATACTAAACTTCGTGTCAAGAAGACAGAAAATGTTTGTCTCTGTACTCTTGCTCCTGCCAATTTCCTGTCGATGTTCCTCCTATATATAGAAGAGCTTTTCTAGGCTAAGTGTACATGTTTGTGCATTTCAGGGAGTTCAGTGACATCAGAATTCTGTATCTCTTTGTCCATGCTGTGTTCTCAAAAGGCTGAAGGTAGTCATGTTTTCCTGTATAAAAAGTGGTGTTAGTGTAAACTGTGATTAAGAGGGATGGGTGGCTTAGTCATGCCCTGGACACATTTCATTGTGTGCTCTTGCATAGCAAGTTGAGGGTTTGGGAAGCCTATATGTACATTACACGTCTATTCTGCATGTTTGAATTATCACCCCCTGGGAATGTTCCTGTTCCATATAGCTCTTAGTTGTCCTGGAAGACTGAAATTTGGTGGATGATAGTCTACAGGACCTTGAGTGCTAGGTATAGAACTAGTCAGAAACTTGCTTTGGTTTTCTTTTTGCTTTATAAAATCCATGAATTCCAGTGCTTTTAGGTAGACAAAGACAGTTTTGTATCCCTGTTCTGTGTGTGTTCTTTTGAATTTTTTTTTTAAATATAAAAGTTCAAACCATTTTAAGGGCATGATTAAGTTCGGAAGAAGTTGTGAAAGCATCTTATCTTTGGTGGCTGACTTAGGACTGCCTTGAAAGTGAGGACCTACTGCTATTTTTAGTCTTCGTCTCCTGTATAGTGATATATTTGCTAGGCATGAGAATAGTCCTGAAAACCTTTTTCTTGTGTTGCTTGGCTTAATTTTCTTTCAATTCAAAGAACCAGAAAGGCTAAGGAAAAACAAACATATTTTGGTACAGTAACAACTTGTATGAGAAGAAAATGTAGGGTTTTTTGATGGAGTGGTATGTGGTCATTTTATATCCTTCAATAATCAGATAATTTTTTTCTAAATTACTTTTTGCATGTTTAGTAGGCAATGTTCTTTCTGTTTTGAATTAATGAAATGAGCTTGTCAAATCAGAGGAAGTGACAAGAAATTGGTTCAGTTATATGTCATGGATTTTCACATTTGTTACTTTCCAATATGTATTTCTACAATATTGTCACTCATTTCTGTTTATATAAAAAAGGTAAATAATATCCAATAATACTTGGTTTTGTTGAAGCAGTTCTAATATTTTGGTAATAAATAATGTTCAGGATCATCTCAGTAACTAGGAGAATTTAATGTCATTGTTTTTGGCCATATGCATTCAGTTCTAAAATAAATGTTTATATGGTAGGTAGTGGGGCACTGTAACAAAAGTGGAAGTTTTCCAAAAGTGAGGTGGCTGGTTGCTGTTCAGTGATCTACAGCTAGGCACAATGAGATTTAAAGAGAGTTTCAACATCAGACTCAAAAGTAATGGAAAAGTAAATATAAAACATTGCGAGAAAGTATTTGGTGTTCCAGTAACAGAGGAAGAATGTTAGCAGCAGTATTGTTTCCATCAAAATTTAACACCTTTCTATGCAAGAAGAAAGAATAACTGAATATTGTATTGAACTGTGATAGCTAGGTTTTAAAAATACATAAGGTGTTTTGGTAGGTGTCTTGGATTGATGTTATGATAATCCTTTATCCCCTATCGTTGGCTTATATGCCCAAGAGAGAAAAATGTGTGGTCCTGTCTCTTTAACTGCACCCAGCCGCAGAGAGAAACGCGGGTTGTTTTGAAAACATTTTCCCCAAGCCTCGCTCCGGGGGAGGATTCGTCGCCCGGCAGAGACTGCGTGCTGGACGGGGGTCGGAGTGAGCTCTGTTCCCGTTTTTTTTCATTTTTTTCTTTTTCCTCGTTTGGACCCCTTCTCTTCGATCTGCTTTGCCACCCGGAGACCCAGGAGGGCCAGAGGACAGCAGAGCTCTCCAGGGAGCTCCACCCGGCCCCGGGTGGGGGGCGAGGGGGAGAGGGGCTGCGTCTGAGAGAAGGACTTTTTAATCAGGTTGAATAACTCCTTTTGACCTTGGTTTTCCCCTTCCGCTGTGCCTTGCAGGGCACACTGCGTGGTTTTGTCAAATAAATAGTTTTTTTCTTCACTTCCATCTAAGAGGTCCTGTTGTGGGTGGGGGAGGGGGTGTCGGGGCCCTTCGCTCTCGGAGGAGAGAGAGTCTTATCATTAACCCGAGACAGTAGGGAACAGAACACTGGTTTAGATTTAGCTTCGGGAGCACAGAGGATGAAAATAAGATACTCTGGATTTTTTTTTCCTCTTGACATGAGGAGAGTAGAGTTAAGACTAATGCTGAGCATTGGAGAAATCCAAGCAACTTTTGTTGGAATGCCCTTTTTTGTATTTCTTATGTGTAGAGTTAACACTTGTTCCAATATCACTGTTTGGATTCTAAATCCTTTGTAAATGAGCTGTTTAAGTGCTGAAATAGTACTGTAAGTTAATACTACCCAAAATAAAATGTCAGCAGCTGTAGGGTATGCTCAGTAGAACACGCAGGTAGCCTCCAGGCTCTTAGGAGACATCTACATGACATTAGTACTCTGGCTAGTACTGAGCTTCTACTAGAGCAAGCTGACAACAGCTACTGCAGATGTTTCCGAAAATGTCAGTACTTGAAACAATGTACATTTCTGCAAAACCTGCACAAATTATATGCACACAAAGAAAAGGACATTGTCTTGGAAAATTAGATCTTTCTTGACAGAACTTAAGTCTTGGATGGAAAATAAAAGTACATTGTCGTAGAATATAGCAATATTAGTTAGTAAGTCTGAACTTAATTTTTAGAAAGTGAAGACAGCAGCTTGCCAGTCTCATAATAAATTTCCTTATCCAAATACTTGGGAGGAAAAAAAATGAAAGAAAGTGCAGTATATGCTCTTTTTAACTGCCTGAAGTGGGACTGGGGAACCATTTATCTTTTACTTCAGGGAGTATTCTGATGGCTGAGATAATTTTATATGATATTCCCCTTGTTTCTATAGATGTAGAGGTAAATTTTCCTTTGTTTTTTATTTAAAGTTGTTAATACCCATCTGCAGTATTTTCATATGACAATATTTTGAAGAGGTGTGAACAATCTATGTAATAATAGATTCTGTAAACAATTGTGTGACTCAGGATTCACAATTTCCTTAGTTTCTTAGCTTTAAGAGATGGTGTTGGGTTGTACTTTCTTTGTGTTTACCTTTGTCGTGCATATTTTTTTCTTATTTTTTTCCACCATTATTTTCTTTCTCTTCAATTAAATGTTCCCCCTTCAAGTAAATGCTGCTTAAAACTGCTTTCTTAAGCCAGTAACATTTTTTCATCTTCTTTTCTGGCTGACATAGTGTTATTACCTAGGCAGGTTTTGAACTTGAAAGCAGATTAATTCTAATAATTTTCTCTTTTTTATGTTTCTTTCTGTAACATGATAAGACACTGTTTACAAATAGTCAGGGAGGATTATGTGCTTTACATATGTAAATATTGCTACCACAAAGCTGAAGAAGGCATTGAGAAGCAGAGATTTTTTGAAATTAGTGCATTTTTTCTTTTTGAGGATGTGCTTTTAACATTTCTTTTTTAATATTAGTAGAAACATAGCATTGCAATGCACCAGGATATTGCTGTTACTGGAGAGAAGTTCAGTTGAAGTTCTGGGCTCAGTCCAGCTAAAGATATATCTGCCAAACTTTATTTTTGTAAGAGATGAAAACGTAGTGATCAGAAATATGGTAGAGAGAGAAGGAAGATAGGACAGGAGGAGAAGGAAGAAAAATTATGATATTCTAAGGATAACAGAGCATTGCTGAGTTAGTCAATGTGTATATGTATCTGTTTTGATGAGAAGACAGCTTCCCTGGCAAGCCAGGCTTTGGACCTGATCATCTGGAGCCATTGACTGTAGATGTAAATAGAACACTGGTGGTATATCAGCATGACTCTGCTCACCAGTTACAAAAATTTTGGCAGATACTGTTTTCAATTCCAAACCTTTCATTGGTAGGGTCCTATCTCTGTGTTTCCTTTCTACCTATTCTTTTCTGGGCGTGGTATTTATGTAGTAGCATCGAATGTATGGCTGTGGGGTTTTTTTGGTTACTATTCACAAACATTACCCATTCAGACAAATTTGAATGCTTGGTGGACCTTTTTTTGTTAAGGATTTGCTTCTGGCAAGGTGTTACAAAACACTTCCAGTCATTCCGCAACTTTTTTGTTTTGTTTTAAAGGAAAATGTATACCTCTGCTTTCTTAAATGCATAAAACAACCCAAACTTTTCATTATCTACTGTTACAATACTTTCCAAAATGCATTTGTAGACAAGTGGTTCTGATCTTCTTTTGGAGAAATGCTGTGATGTTAGTGTGAGGGAACTGGATGGATTTGTGGGGTTTTTTTCTCTGAAAAATGTTGTTTAAATTATCAATTAGCATTTATTTGTGGTGACTTGCAGGCAATTGGTATGGGTCATCGAAAATTAACAGTAGTACAAATTTTCACGTAACAGTATTGCATCATTACTTGTTTTGAGCTACTTCAGGGAGGGAGTATTGAAAAAAAATTTCAATAACTTAGAATCATAGATTATTATGTTAGAAGGAACCTTACTATGTTTTCTACTTTGAGCCCCATGCTTAAAATAGAATTAGTTTTGATTAGGACTTCATTTTTTTAAAAGAAAACCTGAACTTTAAAAAATACTCTGTGTTTTATATCTGCTGTAAGGAAATTAAAAAATTAAGAAGAAAAGAAATGAAAAGAAATGAACATATTAATTAAGCTGTGAAACTTTTGAGGGGGGAAAATCTGTAGATTAGTTATAGAAGTTTCTAGAAGTTTGTAGTTTTTCTACAGTTTTAATAGGACTGTGGCTTCAGAGCCCAAATTCTTTAGCCTTCAGTAATGTGGTATTTGTTCATGGTCATCAGATATCCAATTTCAAATTGTATAATTTTGTCACTTCAGAGTAGTATAATTCAGAAAAAACTTCATATATGTAAGGAGATTAAAAAATCCCAAACTACTTGCATATTGGAGGTGTTCTGGAAAAGCTGAATGAATAGATAAATGGTATATATAATTTCAAATGTGTTTTATCGTGCTGATTTATCACACATGGATTTTATTTTGCTATAACATTTAAACTTAGTATCCTCTCCCATTTATTTCTGCCTAAAAACAGGAATAAAACCAACTCAAACAATTAGGACCACAGAATACAAGTCTGTGTTCCCCTGATGTAAATTACTTTCACCTGAAGTACTGTTCTTTTATGAAAGCGATTTAATAGCTTGTAATTTACTGTATTTGCTGTTAAGGTAGGAGGAAAAGTGTGCACAATACAGGATCTAAGGATTTTCTCGGTATCTTATTTAGCCTTTTGTTATTAGTAGTGGACTGATGTGTTCATTCTACTGGGCTTTTTTGGATGTATTCAACTTTTAAATAAAATCCCCATTATTTGAGCTTGGAAAGCTTAAAAGTGATGCAAAATGCTGTTTTCTTAGGCCTGCCTTTCCATGATTTCACCATTGTGTGAGGTGCTGTAGAGGCTGAACTCTACCAGCATTGAAAGAATACACAGAGGGCCATTTGAGGTACCTCTCAGCTGTCACCCAGCCCTAAAGGCGGTTCATCACCTGTGTTGGTGAAGGGAGCTGGAGAGCTGGATCATCAGCTTGCTAGTATTGATGGGAGGGATGCTATCGCTTTTTGTCCTTCCCCCATCCTCTTTTTGTTCCTTCCTGTTCTGCTTCTCTGTCCTTGTTTGCTGATTCAACTCAATAAACCTTAGTAAATTACTCCCAGAGACACTACAGAGTAGTTTTCTGCCAGATGCTGAGTTAGTTTGTTGAAAGGGCTGAGAAACACTAACACCATTGAAGTAGACAAGAGGCCACCTGAGAGCAGAAGGAACATGGAACTGGAGTAGAGGAGGAAAAAGAGAGGCAAGAGGGGATGGGAAGTGGAATCTTCTTTTGATAGCAGCAAGCCATTGGCTTGCCTTTAAAAAGTAAATTCACCCACACCACTACACAATCTGGTATTGTCATAATGCTTTACCTGCTTTGAATTAGATTTTCAAAAGTCTAACATAAACTTATCAGACATTTGAGAATTATTTGCTACCATGCCATATGCGTTGGAAAATTGCTAAGAGTACTAATTCAGTGCTACTGATCTAATTCTTGTGAGCTGACTTGTAACTCTTTAGGTTTTTTTTTTAGTTTTTTTTCTTACTATCAGATGTTCTTTTTTTTCATAAAAGAATTATTTGCTCTTTACTGGAGGTGGATATTTGGCTAGATCTCTGTCCTGACATTGCAAATCTCACATGAAGTATTTTAAGACTAGCACTGTAATACCTGCTAACTAAATGTATTTTTTTAATGCAAATATTAGTTTGTTTGTATATATTATATATATAAACATGTTTATATCTGTAACTATGCTAGCAGTTTAGCCCAGAGGCATGGAAGAAGAAGATGTATGGACCAAAAGTTAAAGTGTTTTATAGTACAGCCTGAACACTTAATTAATGTATGTTCTCAATCTTCTGACCTGCAGAAAAAAAATTACTTAGGACTCATTAGGATATGTATAAAGTAAGTTCTTTGCCAAGCCTTCAGGGTGAGGTGTTGCCTAGAAGTCTTTTTGTTCAGTTACCATGTTCAACCAACCAGTGATTCATTAGTGACTTTATCTTCTAGTTATTTTGCCACTTTGCAAAGGAAAGGAGTCCCAAAATGCCATAATAACTCTGAAATAGAGATCTAAACAAATCTATTTTATTCATCAAATTACATTACAATGTAAACACCTATTTCTGTGTTGCTCACAGGACAAGGTAAACCTAACACTCCTGTATGAGTGCTTCTATGCAGTTAGCCGTTGTTTACTATGATTTCTGTAGCTTATCTGTAGCTATACTACTCTAAGTAATATACTAAATTCAAACTAATACCTGGTATATATAGGCACCCCTTGACTTGACAGTCTAACTCAAGAGTGGCACACCAACATCACACAGTAAGGTAAGGTGACCAGACAAGTACCAGCCTAAAAAAGCCCTACATGGTGTTACATGCTTATCTTGTTTACAGGGAGAGAGATGCATAGTTCTAATTGTTGACATCTCCCTTTCAGGCTTTCAGAAGAGGTCTAGTGTGCCATGCATTGTTGTCAGAGTTGACAGCTTTTTGCCTGAGCCTTGTGATTTTCCAACAAGTTGTGTATGCACATACAGTTCTGCTGAGATTTCTATTTAGAATTTTGTGTGGGAGGAGAGAAGTTACATTGTTCAGTAATGATGCATACATGGAAGTAATGTTTTGGCTTACTTGGATGCATTAAAATAGTACTTCAGTTTTTCTTACTCAGTTCAGTTCTTTTCTGTGGAGTTATATTATCAGTAGTATGTTGAAATGAGGTGTGTTTTGGTAGGCAATGTAAATGTACTGGATGGCAGTAATTGTTACTGTCCAGGAGCTATTAACCTGATTGTAAGTGAGGATAACTGGTAAGAGTGAAAAGAGGCCAAGCAATCTGTGGTGGTCATACGCTTCTGGGGTGCCCTCTTGCAGTGGGTAGATGTTGTCCACCAGGTGCCCACCAGAGCTGCTCTGTGACTCTCCTCCTCAGCTCGAAAGGGCAAGAAAATGATAGAGCTCATGGGCTGAGATAAGGACAAGAAGAGATCACTGACCAGTTACTGTCACAGGCAAAGCAGAATCAACTTGGAGAAATAAATTTAATCTGTTGCCAATAAATTAATTTTGATAACGAAAAATAAAACCAAATCACAAAACATGTTCACACCACTGCTCCCTTCATCTAGGGTTTAGCTTTTCCCTACTGGTTGCTCTATTGCCTCTCCCCAGATGACATGGGAGGACAGGGAAGGGGTTTGTGGTCAGTTCATCACATGTTTTTACAGCTCCTTCCTCTTCATGCTCTTCCTCTGCTGTAGCGTAGAGACACACCCACAGGCGATAAACCTCCATGAACTTCTGGCAGTGTAGATCCATCCATCTCATTAGGTGCAGTCCTTGTGGAACAGACTGCTGCAGTATCTGTCCCCCAATAGGATTATAGCTCCTGTCAGAAGACTTAGCCAGTGTGGGCTTCCTTGTCCATAGGGCCACAGGTTGCCAGGAGCCTGCTCCAGCATGGGCTCTCTACGGAATGATGTTTTTACTTCAGGGCTCATCCATCTGCTTCTGTGTGGGGTCTTCCGCAGGCTGGAAGGCAGTCTCTACACTGGTGCTTGGTGAACCTCCCCCAGCTTCTTCTTCACTCTCTCGGGTGTGTGCAGAGTTGTTCCTCTTCTCTTGCTCCTCTCTTGATCTGCAGTTGCTGCGCCAGCAGTCTTTTCCCATCTTAAATGCATTATCCCAAAAGTGCTGTTGTGATTGTAATGCTGATGGATTTGGCCTTGGCCAGTAGTTGGGTCTGTCTTGGAGCTCACTGGCCTTAGCTCCGTTGGATGTGGATGATGCTTCTAGCATTTTCTCACAGATGCCACTCTTCTAGTTCCCCCTGCTACAAAATCCTTGCCACCTACACCCAGAATATCGCTGAGGTGCTGAGGTACATCATATACTTAGGTACACAGGCTTACTGTGTGCAGGTAAAGGACTGCTTTAAGTAGTGTTTAAAGGGGAATAATGTGGCTCATTTCATATTAGTAGCTCTTCAGAGGCCTAGAAGACAGATCTTAGGAAAGTGTTCTCTCTTATATTTTTTGTTTTAAACACCCCATGTTTTGCTTTCCAGTATATTTGTTGCATTCTTTTGTTTGCTGTTTGTCTTTTTGCATGCATGCAAACTTTGAACTTGTTTATTATGTCTGTTTTATATGTGCATTTGGTTTAATTAGTTGAATTAGCTCAGCTCTTCTTAAAATAGCCATTTAAAAAACTCTCCCCACATCCAGACAATAACCTTGGCAGTGTATCAGCATACACTTCAATTCCCTGTCTTCAGAAGCTGCTTTGAAAGAAACTGGACACCTTTTGTCCACTTGGTTGGTGGTCGATTGCTGTGTTAAATTAGTATGGAATTCACTTGTTTTTATCTTTTTTTTTTATCTTAAGAGGTTAAACAGATGTAGTACTGGATCCAGTACTTCCCATGCTAGTTAGTATTATCTAATTTATTTATGACATCCTCCCTCTGTATCTAGATTTTGTGTCCTTTAGATGATTTCTGCCCCAGCAGTAAAATGTAATTCAGATCTGTGTAGGAGAGTCTGGCTTTGGTCTGTTACTGCTACAGTAATGCAACTGATCTTTTTATACTACAAAGGTAAGGATTGTTCATGATAATGCAAACATGCAAACAGCTGGATATCTGGCAAGTCTTAATCTTTTAACTACAATGGGTGACATTTAAGTACAGGCCCACATGTTTGTAAGAGCGAGAAAAGCAGTTTGCCTGTAGTGAAGATTTCATGTAATTGAGACTCCTGGTTATTGTCAGGACATGTGAGAGTGTGTTTACTTTTAACAATTATTTCTTTTGTTTGTTTAAAGGAACAGTTCTAAGCACATTCTGATGTAAAAAATGGTTGCCTTCTAAGTTTGGTTGCTAAAATTTTCCATACAGGTGTACTCTGTTGTCGCTGTTGAGCAGCTAGCAGAGTAATGAAGGCACCAGTTCTCAGTGGCAAGAAGGAATGACCTTTATTGTTTTGATTTCATCATATATATAGAGTATTCAAAAGTCACCCAGATTGGTCGGTCAGAAGCCTTCCCCCAGGCCTCATTGGCCAGGCCTGCACTGTCCAAGTTCTGGGACACTGTTCCAATGACATCCAAACTTTATCTTTATTTACAAAACACAAGAAAATTCTCATGGGAAAAACCTGTGCTAGCCACACTCTGTAGCTTTTGCTTCTTTATAGCTAATTGTCTGAAGCTCATTGCACACTATTGCCAGTGCATCAGCAGCAGGGTTGGGTATTTTACTCTTAGGATTGCTGTTCTGAGGAGAAAGGATGGAGTATCTAAAAACTACTCTCTCTGCAGTACTGTACTTCTCTCTGACAGCAGCTATCCATAGTTTTACCTGTGAAACTGAATATGCTGCTTCATTTTAAATCTTTAGAACTGTACTTGGAAGTGGCAGGTAATACTGTCAGGCTTCTGAGAATCTAAATTCATAGGAAAATAGGGTATTCTGTAGTTATTTCAGAAGCATGAAGGAGCTTAGGAAGATACTGAAAAATCTCTCTATAGCTGGTTTCACCAAAAAATGGTTATGTGTCATATTGCAATGTTTTTATAAAATACACCCAAAAAATAGGAGTAACAGGGGAAGTTTTGGGAGTAATAGCAAAGGAAATGTGAGACTTGACTCTTTAGTGATTAAATCAAGCTTTGGATTATGCTCCCAGCGGAGGTCAACCTGCACATAATTACACTGTCTGCTGTAATGCTTTTAAAGCTTTTTGGACAAAATAAAAAAAGTACAGAAGACAGAAATAATCTTTGTTATATAGTTCAAATATATGTGCTGTTGCAGTGAAAAAAAAAATTGTTTCCGCTGGTCAGAGTGTATCTGCATAATAGTTGCCCAAAATATATGGATTCATTTAGTTGTGAACAATGTAACATCTGTGAAACATGATTCTTAAAATAAATGCAGCATTCAATGGGTATAGAGCTAGTCAGGCCTGCACAGGATGTTACTCCACTCTCTTCCACCCACTTCTTTAAATAATATAATTAAAAAATTGTGAAAGTCAAAAATTCATACTGAGACTGTGAACACTGAGTGTCTGTGCTGAGAACTAGTCTTCACTGGGGCATAAAACGTGGCACAAAAATTGTTCATGTATTTTGTGCCAACACCTTGAAAACTGCCTGGCTTTAATGTAACCAGGTTGGTCTAGACACTTGGCTAAGACTCATTTAGGAAATGACAGTGTGAAAATGGGAGCATACAGAATCAAACTACCTGTGAGTTTGTGGAGGGTGTGGTTTCCATTATGACATTAATTCAGTGGATTCTGTGCTAGTCCCAGCATCCCAGGTATCTACTAGTCTGAATACTATCTGGATGGCAGCCAGCTGAAAAAATGCTTCAGCTGACTTTGATCCAGAACAAGAAAGCTCCGTCCAACTGCGCTGTAATAGGAGGTGCTCTGTGCAGCCGGTTTTGCACCATCTAATTCCCACGTCAGTGCCGCTTTCAGATTGGTGGCAGTAAAGCACCTGGACTCCATCAGGCTTACAAAGGTCCATCTAGAAGTAGAATCAAAGCTATTGGTCTTCTGTTCATACTGCACTGGGTTGTTGAGGACTTGGTGATTGGTACTCACTCCAGTTCCAAAATATGAGAGAGGATGATTCTGTATTCCTTTAAACCATTTGTATAGAATCATTTAGGTCCGAGAAGACCTTTAAGATCACCAAGTCCAACCATTAGTGTAGCACTCCCAAGCCCACCACTAAAACACGTCCCTAAGTACTACATCTGCATATCTTTTAAATACCCCCAGGGCTTGAGCCACTTTGCTGCGCAGCCTGTTTCAGTGCTTGACAATCCCTTCTGTGAAGAAATTTTTCCTAGTATCCGATCTAAACCTTGTACAATTTGAGGTTACTTCCTCTTGTGCTATCACTTGTAACTTGAGAGAAGAGACCAACACCCCCCCATGGCTACAATCTTCAGTTAAAAAATGCCAGTCAGGAGTAAAAAAAAAAAAAAAAGTCACCAGTAAGACATAATGCACATTTAGTGAAGGAGTACTACTCCATTAGGATAAACCACAGTAACCCAGCCTGCATCAGGCAAGATTAGGGAAAAGGGTCGGCAGTGGTATTTACAAGTGCTGTATTAGCTATACCATCTTATTTCTCTTTGTTAAATAAACTTAGAGTTGATTTTTATAGTTAGCTCATATAGCTCATATTTTTATAGTTAGCTCAGAACTTCCTTAGGAGGGTAATCTACTCAGCTTGTGAAGATTGGGTATTTGCTAAAAGAAAAATACACCTTTTCAAATGGGGTTTTAAATTAGCAATTGTACCAGTTTGAGCAGTGACGTATCTAGAAATCCCATGTAGTTTTTTGTAGGTCTCTCCCTCCACCTCCATCTCTCCCTCTTAGGGGAAGAAAAATAGGCAGCACATTCCATGTGGAACAATATAGTTTGCCTGCTTCTGCTTCCTGCTTACATGGTAGCTGGTATGGCGAGCAGCAATTTTTTATCAGAAGGAGTCAGATATTTTGATTTACTTTAATATTTTATTTATTTTAATATTATATTTATTTTATTTATTTTAATATTATAAGCTAATCTCACAAAACTTACTCTCTAGACAATTCACCAGTTCCATGAAAGGCACCTTAATGCCTTTCTTATAGCGAGGGGCCCAAAGCTGAACGTAGTGTTGAACGTTTATGTCCAAGATAAGTGTTTTTCATGAAAATGGGATCTGGATAGATGGATGGGTGTAATGAGGCTGTATGTAATAAATACTATCAGGCTGGTAACCTTTTTACCTGTTTAGAAGAATAACCCCATTGAAGAGCTCATTGATCTCTGCATTAAACCAAATAAGATGATACTCTTTGGTTTCTAAGTAATTTTTCATGTTTTGTTACATCCTTTTTTGTAACTGCAGGTTAAATGAAATTTTGTCACCATTTTCATTCCGAAAGTTACAGGAAATGGATTCTGCATGCATTATTCCCTTAGGGATGAAGAATGGAAATTTAGCTTGTGTTAATAGTTAAAGAATATACATATATATTCGTATATATATTCATAATTATATATATATGATTATGAGTATATATATTAATAGTCAATTAATATTCTATATTAATTGATTATGAATAACCTACCCTGAGTTCTGGGTTTGGTTTTTTTTGTTGGAGGTTTGGTATGTTCGAAGGAGTTCAGAATTAGGATTTAATTTAGGTTTTGGGTAACCCCAGCAGCAGACTAAATAGAACTGGACACAGATGAGACCACGAAGTTATGCCCATTTACTTGCGTCTTGTATGTACAGAAATGTATTGATAATTCATTATTTTATCACTACTGTTTTCAGTGATGGACGTGATTTTTCCTGAACAGCCAACTAGTTACAAGTAGCTACTAGTTTTTAGTGTCCTTGAGATGTCTTTGTACCATACTGATAGTCATAAAATTGAAATGGTCCTTTATTTCTTGGCACTTTCACTCCAGCTTGTGCAAAATTGTGCCCATCTACCAAAAGATAAGAACTTTCAGATAGGTCATAAGAATGGCCTGTAAATAGCAAGGAAAAAGCTCTGTGCATTGTATTATTCTGTGCTTGAAAAAAGTTTACCTAAGATTCCTCTTTAAATTATATTTAAATTATTACATTTTCTCCAATTGGCATGTTTTGTTGCCTTGTAGCATTTGTATCCTAGTAGAGTAGTAGGGTTTCACAATGAAACAAAGGTGTAAATTTACTTAATAGTAAGATACTAATAGCCTAAGCAACTAAAAGGAGATGGTCACGTACTGGTACAGTTGCTCCTTCTTGCAATGGGTGGCTTGAGAAGAAAGGTGCAGTTGCTTGATGGAGGGATAATGACAGCTTTGGGACTGCAGAGGGATTTCTGATCATGCGTGGGGAAAGTAGGAGAAAGCTGATACATGGCAACTGTACTTTTAGGCCCTAGTCACAAGAAGTGGAGCTGAGGAAGAGGGGTGTCTTCTTAGACTGGTTGGTTAAAACAAACAGTGTCTTGGAATTAACGTGTGAAATTCATAGGGAAGTTAAGACACAAATCTAAGAGTGTCTCGCTCTGTATGGTTTCAGGTTATCTTACAGGTGTCCCAACACTGAAAGTTAATAAAGTGCTAGTTTTACGGATTGCAAGCCCAATGGTAGTGTTCTCAATGAGAACTCAATTGCTACAAAATACTGTGTGCTACTGGAAGAGCAGAAGAGCTTATGAAATGACTTTGCAATAGGAACAATTTTCTGTGTGAAACTGTTCAGGTAATAAAAGTTTGCCTGAGGAGTTCACCTCTCTTCTACACTGTCTCTCCCAGACCTTTCTTCTCTGCTAAGGCTTAATAAGGGAAAGCTCTTCCTGTCTTTTCATGGATCTGACTGTTACTTTATGCTGAATATGTAAAGAAAGCCACTACGAACATTTTTGCATTCTGCTCTCCATTCTCTCTCTAACCTTGCCCAATCTTTAGTGCTTCAAAGGAAGAATTGCAGAGATGTTCTAAAACAAGCTTTCCATTATGAAGAAAGAAGCTTTTCTTGCCCAGTCTGGTAATTAAAACACAGTTCACTGTACAGAGAGTATTTCATGTAGGCTTAGCATCTAACTTGAATGAACAGACAGAAGATAGGGTGTGTTTATTGCACAGTGTTTCTAGTCTTTGTTAAGTTCAAATAAACTTGGACTGTGAATATATGCTTTTGAGATGATAATATAAAGAACAAGAGACTTTGACTTAGAAAATTATATAAGAGGAATTAATTTCAGATAATCTTGTCTTTGTAAATGCATCAAGTACTCCACATGTCTGTATGAGATTAGTTTTTATTAAACAGCTGAATATTTTTTATTAGAAATGGTGAAAGGTTTCCAGAAGCATGTGAAGTCTGCTCAGGCAAATGCCCAAAATAGATGCAAAAAGAGAATAATACCAAAAAAAGCCTCATACATTGTAGCCAGTTTGTGCAAACAAATGTATTTTTGTACAAACAAGTGAATTCTCTGTTTCATAAGAGCAAAGAGATGGAACAGAGAGATTTTGATGTTGTATTTTCTTACATAGATGTTAGTATAAAAATACTTCAAGTATTTTTTGAAGATTATAATGCTTAGGTAATTTCCTTTGCTTAAAAAAAAAAAAACTTCATGCATTTTGAAATTTTGTGACTAAATTTTCTAGGAAGTTTTGTTTCATATAGATTCCTCTCTGTGTCTGAGGCCACAATGGATGTAGTGGACTGGTGTGAGTCTAAAGAACAGACTGACAAAAAAACTGCAAAACCCTGATACCAAAACCCTCAAAATTTAGAAAATTCAAAACGCAACTTCTCTTTTTGTCTCCTTTCCTGTCACTGCTTTTCCCCCTCGCTGTGATACCCAAAAGTAGGAAGTGTCTGAAGTAGCATACCTGATGACTACACTATAAATTGTTGTGCTAAGTTGCTTTTTGTGCTCTTTGTGCTCATATTCGTTACCTTCCAGAAATTTTTGGAGATGAAAAAAACAGTTGGAGTGCTGCCTAGTTAAGGTTATTAAAGATGTGCTCATGCTTAACTGGCTAAATTGAAGATGTGTGTTGGGGATAAAGTATTTTTTGGTTTGTTTGTCTGATGGTTTTGTGAGAAGGGGAAGATGATACAAGAGGATGCCTAAAAAAATGGTTTTTTTAAATTACTTTCACTTTTAGCATGGATGTTCCAATATTTTCATTAAAACTTGTACTTTTCCTGCAGCTTCTGGAAAAACATAAGAATACAGAAAGTATGGTAGAGCTGCTTGAACTGTACCAAATGGAAGATGAAGCCTACAGTAGTCTTGCAGAAGCAACCACTGAGCTCTACCAGTACTTACTGCAACCATTCCGAGATATGAGGGAACTTGCAATGCTTAGAAGACAGCAGATAAAGGTAGGGTAAAAGTAACTGATATTCGTATTAATTGGGAAATTCTGCTTTTTAGTTCCTGTGTACTAGTTCTATTATGCAGTATATGAAGTGATATTTTTTCCCACTAGATACTAACCCTATTTTTCTGGGCTCTTCACTCAGATGAGTGCTTTTGAAGAGTGAGAACATCTGACATATGCAGCTAACCATCACCTGTTTATCTTACTGTCTTACTGAATTAAATAGGTTAAACTTAAAATTTTGTGCTTACTGGGAATATTGAATGATATATAAAATATAAAGAGATGCGGTATTTATATTATTGCTAATTCTAGAGGATTACATAGGAAGTTACTTTTTATTTTAGTTTCCTGAGACAATCTGGTGAACTGTGGGAAGTCAGTAGATTTTTATCTGATGTTGCAAAACACATGGAACCGTATTAAAATATATAATTTGTTGTAACACTTCAATGGTATATTTTCCTAAGAGCTGAAAAAGTGTAGCCATCCAAAGAATACTGCATGTTGGTAAAACTGTTCTAAAATGAGTATATTTGTTATATTTGAAAGTAATTCTAATCTTGAATGCTTAGCCAAAATTAACAAATCTTATCTTTATTGCATCTCAGAAAAACTTTTGATAAAATTATTAGTTCCCATGCAGATTATGAAGACTGCAGCCTTCTGATTCTAAGCTAAAATTTTGTTTCATGTAATCTGTATTGTAAATGTCATTTTATCTCAGCTTGTCACCTTGTTCAATTAGCCAACATTATTTTTATTGGTTTAAACTTAAAAACAGTGTTTCTCTCCGGTTTTGAGAAAGAATAAGGGAGGGAGGGGAAAGGATTTACGATGTACTAGTTTTATTTTGATGCATTGCTGTGTGCCTAAAGTAATTTTTCAGAAAGCTTAGCAATCTTAAATGAACTTGGTTTTATGATATCATGATATTTTAACTTTTTTTTTCTCCTGAATGATAAATGTTGCTGCAAAGAGAATCAACATGAATCTGTTTTTCAGATGTATTATACAGTTGAAGACTAAACACTACATTTATTAAAAAGCTTTCTTCAAAGCATGGTGAAGTAATTCCCGTTTTATTTGTGTTTGTAGCAGAGAAAAAGATGCCTTTTTTGTTCTTTTGTCAAATAAGAGAAGGTAAATATTACAGTGAACAGGAAATAGGGATTAAGAGTTGTGTTGTGTTTTGGTCTGTTTTGATTTTTTTAAACCTCAGTAATGTCTTGAATTCTGATTTTAAAATGCATAATTTCATATTCTTCCTGAAAGAGTAACGTTGCTAAACTTCAGAGGTGTGCTCTATGGTTGATTGTTTTAGCTGTACATAGTTTCTTCTGATCTACATTTTGTTCTTTTCCTAACTTGGCAATTTTTGAGTTAAAAAATTTGGTCATCTGTATAATGCAGTAGAGAAAGATGCCATCTCTTGTTTTTCCTTTCATCGTTTGAGAGAAAGCAGTACTTGTATCTATGATGACAAAACATATATTATACTGGGTAGCTAGGGTTGAAGAAATGCTTTATAAATAGAACTTGTGCATGAAATGGTTTGTATTAACTTGCTGCATATGGTTTTCTGGCAGGCTTTAATGTTTCAGACCTTGTCTGCATTAGGTATCTGGTTTTGATTTGTGGGGAAGTTGTTTCCATTTGGTTTCGTTGATTGGTTTTTTTAAGAATTTGGGAGGTTTAAAGAATTTTAATAGGTTTAATTTTGTCAGTTTTCACAGAGAGTTTAGAAGGAAGTTAATTACATCACCCGTAATCTTAGGGAAGAGTGTTTTCTCCTTTTGGAGCAAGACATAAAATTTGGAATATATGTCGTCTGGTGTTAAATTTCTGCTGTTCCTGTGAAATTTTAAGGAAGAGACAGCCTACAGGAGGCAAGGGAGAAACAAACACTAAGCTGCGTCTGATCAGTGGAGGCTTATTTGAGAAGGACATCTGTATTGTATCCAGATTCCTTCTTTGGAAAACACAAACCAAACAGCCCAGAATGAAAGTTCATAACAAAATTAAAACATGTGAAAGCTTGGAAATGGAGATTACTGTTGTCCATTGTAGACATGGTAGAATCTTGTTTGGTTTTATATTTTAATTTGATTGTACACTAATTTTTCAGGTGTATTTTGTTTCATTTAGTGTAAAGATTGGAATGTTGAGGTGTCTGAGGAGTCAAAGCTGTTTTGTGAAGTACTTAAATATTTCTGGATTTAAAAAACATAATGAAAAAGGTAAAATATCATGAAAGGAGAAAAGAGTGTTTTATTATGAAATGAAACATCACTGTGGAAAAGTAACTCGTGAAATTCTACTTTATTATTTACTAGTCATCAGACCCTAGAACAATGTGTTCAGTAGTGATATGCTTCTCTCTTTTTTGGGCTTCCAGCATCAGAAACCTGGTTTTGTTTATATAAATGCTCTTTATTTGTAAGTGCTGTTCAAATCCATGGGGACTTCCTTCCAAGCATGTCAGGATACTTACCAAATACCATGCATTCTTGAAAGAGCTGAACACTGCAAGCACAGCTGTGTTTTGGACTTAAATCTTTATATGTATGATATGGGAACAACCCTACTCACCCCAAGGCCTTTGTGAGGGACACACAAATAAAAGCCAACTTGTAATGAATGCTGTTATCAAGTTGAGAAATCAAAGAAGCAAGTTGGTACTCATTTAAATATTAAAATATAAGATACACTTAGTAAACACACTTTATGTGTTTAGTATGCCTATATTTTGTAAGGCAGATGTGAAAAGTTGTATTGATAAGCCAACCAAACAGTCCATATGTTCACTAAATGCTGGAGAAGGCATAATAAAGGAATTGAAGACAGTGTTGTAATTTATATATACGTAAAATCTGGATTGGTATAGGCATTTTCTAATTTAATTCCGAACTGTTGCTGGTTTAGATGTAATGATATGTAAAGACATTCAACCAGTGAGTTTTAGCATGGTAATTTCAATATATGGGTTACCAGACCTTTTCTTCTGATTTTCAACTCTTAGATGTTACATAGGCACCCGGCAAATGAAACTTGGTATTCAAATTCTGTGTTCCATGTTTAGGGCTGTCTGTATATTCTTCCAAGACCTGGGAAGACGACTATGAACCTAAAACCACAGGGCAAACAGTGGTTATTATTTTATCTAGCATTAATTATGAATTCTAAATTGAATTTAAGATACACCTTTTGCTAAGAATCACACTGCTTAGGAACTAAGAAAAGGTACATTTTTGATTCTAAAAATGTTTCATGTTTATGCCTACAGATTTTTCATTAACCAAAATAAGTAATTGTGAAAATTTTGCTTATTTATATGAAGAATACACATTGTCATAGCAGAAAAGCGGGAGGTAGTAGGCATCAGTAGCTGGAAATACAAAGGCTAGTAAGAGCTTCTGAAATTTAGAGAAATCGGAGTAAATATCTCTGCTCTGGTTCCTTTGATTTTAGAAAGTTAAATCTAAACTTTGAGAGATACTCCATATATAGTGCTGTGTTCTTCATAAAGTATAGAAGGGAATGGACCAGGTTAGTACTTGGCTATGGAACTTACTGACGTGTGACTGTGATCAAGCTTTAAGTCATTTAAGATATGAAATGTTCTTTGATAGAGTATACCAAATCTGGTTATTTAGAATGGACAAAAAACCCCCCCATATTTCAAAAGAAAAGTTTCAGGGGCAAAACCCCAAAGCCTTTTATGTCCGTACAGCTGTGTTCACCAGGCTTCATAGAGACAAGAAACTACCTTGCTACTTAGAATTTTTATGGCCTTGTAATTGTGGACAGTACTTCACAGACATGATGGATAGGCACTGGGTTTGATCAAAGGCCAAGTGAAGTCAGTGGGAGGCCTTCTTTTTTCATGCTTGAGGGTTTTTTGATGTCCTTGGTATTGACTAAAGATAAAATGTAACAAATCGCTTCACAACTTACATGTAGATGCCAGCAAAACTTCAAAACAAGCATTCTTGAAGGTCTGAGTTGGACTGGATTTGCTTAACTGGAGCTGATAGTATCTCATTACGGGTGAAAGGCTAGAGCCACTATTACTTCTCAGCTCATCTCCAGGAAATGAGAACATTGAAAACATATCATATGTTAAATGTGTTAAATGCACTCTTAGCTCCATTGCTTATGTGTTGTTTTTACTTGCATGTTAGTTCACTTGAATGTGGGGAGATTTTAAGGACTGTGAATACATTAATATTGAGGTCTAGGAAGCTAGAGATTAGAGCAGCATATACATTGATAATTCATAATATCCTGCTTCTAAAAGTTTTAGACTCTTTATTAGGTCGGTTTGCTTCCCATTCAAGCTCATGCAGATTCTGGTATAGTTAAAAATACAACGGGCTCAACTCTATGTGGATATGTGTAATACATGGTGATGAATTGCAGTAGTGAACTTCATAACTAATTTAACTTTGATTAATGCAAAATTAAATACTTAGAAATAAATTATATTGTATGGAAGATGTAAACTTTTGGTTAAAAATAGTTCCACAAAGTATGAAGTAAGTTCAAGGGAGAAGAAAGTGATGAGAATACATAGCAAAACCTAGAGTTACATTAAAAAAAATACTCACAGGATATCTTTAAAAAGAAGTCTCACAATCACCTAAAGATGTTTTGGAGAAGGGAGTGGATTATCAGTACTTCAAACTCTTGATTTGGAGTGCTGTTCCCACACATCAAACAGATAAATTCTGTATTACTACTAAAGCCATGTTTTTATCACTGGCTCTTGAATAACTGATGTCTTGGTTGGCTGGTTTTTAAACTGTGCATTTTTTTTAAGCTTCATGTAACCTTTTATAATCATGGTCTTCAAGTGAAGACAAAACTACAGAAGGCATAGTGGAGGACAGTAAAGGAGCACTGATTAAAATGTGTAGATTATTTGTGTGGCATTCAACTCAATTTCATTATCATGCTTTTGTGAACCACAGCCTCCAGTAGTTAGTGACTTACTGGCATGTTGGTGAAAAATGTCTGATTAAAAACTCCTAAGGTAGTACTTGATGGAGAAACTGTGAAACTCCAAAGAATTTTTAACTTTTTTTTTATATATTTGTAGCTGAAGGTATCCTCACATCATCAGGAATAATACTTAAATAAATGTAGCTTTTGAAGAACCTGTAGACTGGGGAAGAAATCTGTTTATGCAAAATAGTCAGAAACTTCATGGAAAATACTGCTTTCTTGTTTGAGAATCTGATGCAGTATGGCAAATTATGCTGTGATTGTCTTTATAGTCTGATTCAAAAGGGTTGTATATCAGTCTTTGTTAACAATCTGAGCCAGAAATCCTCTAGACTATTGTATGAGCTCAGAACAGAACATTTTGCTGACTTAAAGTCAGGAGTATATGGACTTTATTAAAAAAATAAAATGTTCCAAAGAGGTGATCTGATACAAAGCAGGGTGATACTCTAAATCATTTAGTGAAGCTTAGTTCCCTGTTAAGAGGCAGCTCGCTGCACAACTGTGGCGTGTATCTGCTTAAATCTGTCTGTCTGCAAAATGAGTAGAGTACAAAACTGTTCTGGGTGCTCAGCTATGAAACTGATGAATAAGACTTGTAGAAAAATATGATTATGTTTGAATGCTGGAAGGTTTATTGTTTCATTTTTTAAAAAGTTGTCGTACAAAAAGCTGGGCTGGATAATAAAATGGTAGGTGAAATTTCTATAAGTATACATGTGCAGAAGGTTGATGACAACTTCCAAAAGTGTATATGCACATTCTTATGCATCAAATTAATTAACTGCTGCTCTCAAGGAAAAATGTGTAAGAGTTATCTTGAGGACTTTGCTGAAAATAGCTTGCTATTCTGCATTTTGAAAGAGGAAAGAAAAAGGTTTTGAATTATTAGTGAGATAAAAAAATCCAAGCACAAGATAGAAAACATCACACTTCGGTATACATTCATGGTGTACTTGCATCTTGAATGTTGCAGTTTTAGTTTCTTCCTCTCAAAAACATGCATTAGTATCAGAATAGTTACAGTATGGAAAGTAAGGGTGTTTCCATATTAAACATCTTCAGTGCAAGACCAGAGTTCAAGAATTGGATTGGCTTAGTTTGGAAAGCATGTGATTCATGTAAGAAAGATACATAAATCATGGATGTTAAGAGGCAGAAAGTATAGAAAATAGGGGTAACTCAGTGAACCTGTGGTGCTTTAAAAATACCCTACAAATAAAGGAAAAATAAACTCTTAGTACACCTTTATATGCTTTGTGGCAATAAATTTCCAAAATTTAACTGTGGAGACAAATATATTTGTGTTCAGAAAGAGGCAGAGTCATCCATGGCTATTAATGATTCAGATTAACCATCTACTCAGGAAGCCTGTAAGCTGTAAGAGAAGTTGGGAGTTACCAATGTATCCATACCTTGTCTTAATTATTTTTTTTCTCAAGTGCTAGTAATGGAGGAAATAGTGCAGAAAAATAGAGTCAGTATATTCATTTAAAAAAGCATCTTGATGAAATTTTGAAAGACTGTTAAACATGCAGAAAATAATAAATTATGTGTCCCTGAGGATTAGAGTCAAGGAGGGTGAAACCTAGAAATGTATGGGTTTTTTTTTCTTTTGCAGTGTTGGAGATAAGGAAAGATAAAAAGGAGGAGATTTTGAGGAGACTTTGATGCAATGTTATTCAGGCTGTGGAGGTCAAGGAAAGGGACCAAAGGCCTTCAGAGGTTGAAAAACTTACTGAGAGTCTAAATTTTACAAAGAGATTTCTTAGCTAAAATCTCTAAATAGTTTGAAATCTAGTATGTTTTAGTACTTTGTTTTTTTTTCTGTAGTGCTCTGAAAAAAAATCCTTTTGTAAGCTTTCATCGTATTTGCTAACTTTATATTGAAACTTGTAAGGCTTTATTTTCTGTGTGTTACAGTTATTTTCAGTACCCGTGTTCATGGCAATTTTTATATGTCTTTAATCAGATCTCGTCTTAATACTTGTCATTATTTTTCTTTTTTCAGTATATCTGTGTATAAAAGTTGTCAACCATATTTTGATGAACTCGTGATACATGTGCTTAACATTTTGTCTGTTGTGTATATTAAGGTTTTTTTAACTGAAGATTTAAAAATCCATCCAATCATTTTCATGCACAAACAGAATCTAGAATGTCTGGAAACCCTCAAGCCCACTTGTCTTAGCCTTTGAGTTGACTTGGCTCAAACAACATTTTCAAATAACTAGTGGAATATGTCTTCTCTGAAATACATTTTTTTAAAATAAAAGCTTTCTTTTTGAAGGTGAGCTCTCTTTTAGTCTAGAGTTCAGTCAGTGGAGCTGAAATGTAAATAATAGTTTTATGGTATACAGATGATTAAATAAGGAAGGCATAATGCAAGATGCACAGTTTAGCCTTAGTTCTGTCAATTGCTAATACAAAATACTGTAATTTAGTGTTTTTAATGCTCTTTTCATAAATACTTATGTGTCTGGGGGAGAAAACCAGTTAAATAAACCCAGTCTTTCCTCTTACTCTTCCCATAACCTGTATCTTCTATGATTTTTATCTTCTGACTACTTCTTAGTTTTTCAGCATTCTCCACACTCCATAGTTCTGGAAAAAACATGCACCACTACACTTCACAGTACAATGACATTATTACTCAGTCTTCTTTCTGTATGTCCTACTATCTTGTTTCCTTTTAGTTTGTTGCTTCATTTACAGTCTTTACTGAATTGTGTATGTTGTTCTCCTATGTTTTAAGATGATGAAAACTCCTGTAGTTTATATTGTTAGTGCCAGGTGCCAGATATTTTGAGGAATCTAGACCAAACTGAGTTTTTATGTATTAACGTTGAAGTCTATGTCTGTATTCCTGAGGACAAAATCCAGTAAAAATGTAAAGCCCTTTACAAAGCTGAGTGCTTTCACTCAGGGGTGTATGTATGGAATTACAACATATTTGGGTAGATAGTGCTGGGTTTGTGTAACAGCTGGGAGCACAGTTAAATTAAGAACCTAAAAAAAAAAGTTAGTAAGACTAACTTTGAGAAGTCTCTGACCAGATGATGAAGCAGAAATGCATGCTTTCTGGCATAGCCTACAGCCTAGCAGGCTGTAGTTAAAATTGCTTGTTCGACCTCCTGGAGTGTTCAGGAAGGAGCTTAGCTTAGGGAAGACAGGGAAGATAGCTGAGCCTTTGAGCTGAATCATGCTTTTATGTATAAAGCCATTTCCATTTTGTGTTTTGCCACTCATCTGCAGTGCTCACTCAACTTACTTTTTTTTTTTTTGTTCTTATAATTAACTGACCTGCTGTTACATCTCACATTTTTCTTTTTTTCTGCCTATTGCAAGTCCATGTAGGAGAAGGATAACAAAGGGAGCTGGAGAGATGTGATATATCCCTGCCCAGTTACTACATGGCCTAGGCCAAGTCTTATTTATGTCAGTCTTGTCCATTCTCCAGAAAGAACATGGAAAATATTAAAGACCTTCACTTAGTAAATGTACAATGTATCTGTATCCCATTGTTTCAGGCCTATTTCTCACATTTTCTTACAATAAGCTTACTTTATTCTCTTCCAATGATTTGCAAACCGTTCGAGAGAAGGATGTTTCCAGTACTGTGTTGCCTCTGTTGGTATAGCCTCATTTACTTATGGACTAGTTTAAGAACCTCCTTTCAGTTTGTTTTCTCTAAAGAATTCATTTGTTCTCCTTTGGAAACATATCAATACAGTGTTGAAATGTGTTCTTTTATGTTCCATTAGTCTGAAGCAATAGCTGATGAAAATAGATGTTTGTGTGATGTGTTGAAGTTAATGGCTTCTGCTGTTTCTACCTCTTTTAGTGTGTTTTGCAACAACCACTTTTTTGAAAGTTGTCATAATTTTCTTAGCTTCAAAGGATCATTCAAAGTAAAACTTGTAAAACATGAAAGTCTACAAAAGCAAGTTTCATCATCAGGAGAAAAAAATCATAGCAAATTTTACCGTGAAGCTTGGATTCCTCTCAAAGAGAATACAGGGCTTTTAAGGAAAAATAACTAGAATGTTGTATTGAGAAGTGATGAGTAGAAGAGAACCTGTAGATTTGGCTTCTGATGTAGTTGTGAGATGAGAAGCTTTTCTGTTAGACCAGCCTTTCCCCAGAACTTTGAGTCCAAATGAGCAATTCCAGACCAAAAGCTTACTTTGAGAAAATGTTAGGTAATTGAAGAGCTTTTTTAGGTGAGGAAGAAATTTCAACTACATTAGAGTTTCTTAATTTTTAACTAAAATTTTTGTTGAATCAAAATTAGATGCACGGGTTTACAAGAGGTGTCATTAGATGACAGCACTTTGTAGTTATTCTTCACTCACTCCATTTCAATTCTTTGTTGCCTTCTTTTAGTCACATCTAGCATGGATGGTAGTAATTTAAAAATTATTTCTGTTTAGTCTCTACAATGACCTCTGCTTTTTTATGAACTATAAAAACTGAAGATGCTTGCATCATAAAGGTGAGCAAAATAAAGCATAAGCAGGTTATGCATACATTGCAAACAGTCAATGGAATGCAGAAGCACATAAGAGCTTCCTTTAATTCCATGATGAGAGTTACTGTATTACATCTAGGTGATTAATTACTGAAGAGAATATAGGAAACAAAGCCTTCAAAACTCATGACTCTGTTCGTGTTGATATTTAATGGTCCTGGTGTTACTCCCTTTTCCTTGTTAAATTCTTAGCTAGGATAAATTGAGGGAGTGGTCACTTCTGTCATGAAGGTGTTTGTAGGTGGGGTGGAAGCCTGCCTTTTCAAAAACTGCAACCTCAAGAGGCATGTTCCTTACCTTTACTCCCCAACTTTTCCCCATATTACAGCTGTGCTCTTCACTTAAACTACTGTTTTTTCCCCATGGGCTTGCTTTCTACTTCCTGTGATAACATCTACTGGAAATAATTTCTATCTTCTATATAGATGTGCCTCAGTTACATTATTTAAATTGAATGTTGTGATTTAATATATATTTGTATAGATCTTCTGTCATGGCACTTTGCTGGTCTGGGATATAATGCCCATACAGCCATTTGGCAAGGGGAATCATATATGTTTTCCTCCTATGTCTCAGTTGTTCACCTCTGTTTTTCTCTGGAGATTGTCTGTCCTGCCCTGAAAGTATGACAAGCATAAATTTAATTAATGACTGGTAGATTATAATAATTCTCTAGGTAGGTTGTATTTGAGAACTGGTAATTCCTCTTTTAAGTGGTTGGTGCTGCACACACAGTATGACCATTTCTTTTTAATGTGTTTCCCCAAAGTGTGCCAGTTCCATGGCCAGAAATGGCTTTTTGTATGTCCTGTGTCTTCTAGTTTGTCATAGTCACTTGGTTTTGATTATAAAGAATTATGATCAAATAATAAAGAATGACTGTAATTGCTTTTGGAAATGTTGCGATCAGTATTTTCTTTTACACTGTTTTTTTTTTTGTTGTTGTTGTTTGGTGTGGTTTTGGGGGGCGGTTTATTTGTTTGGTTTGGTTTTTTAATGAGAACTATTGTTCTTTTTTGATGGAGAAATTGAATCAGATGGAATGAGCTGGCTGGATTGAAGAGATTGGTTTTCCCACAAGGAACATTGGAGCACCTTTGGGTCAATGGAGTGGCTCTCAGAAGCCACAGGGCATGTACGTCAGGCAAACCCAGCAAAGCAAGCTTGGGCAGGAACATCACAAGCCTGCAGTGAGAAGCAGGGAACATCAGATGGCTAGACCTGAGGGACCAAAGCAACTCTTAAAGTTTGCTGCCCCTCAGAAAAGTCATTGACTTAATAGAAGCGCAGGGGGGAACAGTCTTCAAGGAGGCTGTGCAGACTCTATTCATTGAATGCCATTCTAGAGTCTCCTTATGACAAGTCTGCTTTTCCCAAAATTAGATCCTGGTTTGTGTATCCAAAGAGTAACAAAGATCTCTGTTGCTGAGGATTGTTACTCCAGCCTGGAAGCTTGGCTCTTCTGAGCATGTGCAGCTCTTGCTTTCTCTTAACTTTTCTTACTCAGAATTCGTCATCTTGAGCTTCATTCTTTCTGGCTGGCATAGCTGTGGAGAGTTTGTGGCTGTGGAACTCTGGTCCAACAGCTTCAGAAGTGAAGGGAACAAGCTTTTCAGTTTAAAGTTCGTCCTTAGCTCCTAGGTATTCAGCTTTATTAAGAAAGCACGTGGGATTCTTCACCTGTCAAAGACTGTTCCCCACTGGCACCTGGATTCCATCTTCACCTGTAGATTGGATGCTGCCTTTATAGCAATGAGAGCCTCTTTCTTTGTCATGGTTTAACTTTGCCCATCAGCTAAGCCTGACACTGCTCTTTGCTTGCTCCAACTCAGTGGGGTGGTGGGAAGAGAATCAGAAGAGTAAAACTAAGAAAACTCATGAGTTGAGATAAAAACAACAGGCAAAGCAAAAACTGTGCATGTGAAACCAAGTAAAACAAGGAATTCATTCACTGCGTCCCATGGGCAGGCAAGTGCTCAGCCATCTCCAAGAGATCAGGGTAACAGTGACTTCAAAAGACAAACACCCATTACTCTGAACATTCCCTACTTCCCCCCAGCTTTATTGCTGAGCACAGTGCTCTATGGTATGGAATGTCTGTGTTGGTCTGTTGGGGTCAGCTCTCCCAGTTGTTTCCCCTTCCAACTTCTTGTGAAACTTGAGTCTCCTCACTGGTGCAGGGGGTGAGAAGCAGAAAAGGCCTTGGCTCCCTGTCAGCACTGCTTTGCAATAGCTAAAATATCCCTATATTACTGTCTGCAACACTATTCCAAAACAGAGTCCATACCAGCTAATACGAAGAATATTAATCCAGCCAAAACCAGCACATCCATCCTCCATTATTTCATGGCTTCAGAACCAGAAAATTAACATTGTGTATGTGTGTTCTTTACACAAGCTGCAGAATACAAAGTCCAAACATGAACATTAGTTATACCTTTAGTTTTTTGATTGCACTTCAAGACACTGAAGACCCAGGTTCTAAGAGTTTGACTGTCTGCCTAGATGTGTAGGTGTGGGATAAGCATGAGGGCAGGTCAACTCAAGCAGCATTAGGGAAATGCTTCTATCCTTTTATCTTTCTGGGGATCTTTTCAGACTTCCGTTAAGCATGCCACTGTTGCTGCAGCCTTAAGGCAAGTCGTTGATCTGTTCTAGTTTCTAAAGCCAAGGCTTCTTGGATTTTCTCTGTGTTGCTATATGAGTACCTTTAGTGTGAGTGGTGGTAGGTGGATGACATTCTTGGGATTGTGGGTAATGAAGACACTTCCCTTTTTTGTTACTTGTAAATACTTGCCTTAGGGAACAAAGATACAACTGTATTATGCAGTCATAAAACCTTCCTTTGCACCATGTGTGAATAATGTTTTGGAAGACAAAACTTTATGAAAAAATGTTACTTTGAGGCTTCTTACTTGCCTAGAACTCATGCCTAATAAGAATGTTACTCACATTACTCAGTGATCCTGTGTCAATTCAGTGTCAAGTTACCTCAGCTCTACCAAGTAGAAAAGGAAGACTTTTAACTGTGTTGGTTTTTATCCAGCTTCACAAATGCATTTGCTGTTTCAGAGTTCTGTGCAAATGGAAAGCATTAATTTCAGCAGAGTGTAATTAACTGGTGTGTGTGTGTGTATATATGTGCATATACAGTTCGGCATTTATTTGGAAACCTGTTTGTCCACTCCTAAGTATGCCTGTGGAAAACATGGTACATATATGCTCCATAGGCTGTGACCTGTCATTCTATCTTGCAGGCTTACCATTTGTCCACATAATACTTTGTCTATTGCCTTTCTGAGGGTTTTGGAAATATATAAGGTGTAGATTAAAGTACCTTATTAATGTACTCTAAATGTTCTTCTAGAAATTAACATCTGTTCATTTCTATGAATGATATTCAAATGAATATCTGTTTATTTTTACTTGTAAAAATCATCCCTCTAAGAGTCAGAGCAAGTGGATATGCAGAAGTAGGTCCTGAGCAGTCACTTAAAAACCCTTCCTTTGCAATTGAACTGTAGAGTGGAGTGGCTCTTTGTTGGAAAACGCAGTTTTCCAGCAAAACTTATGCTAACTAAACAGGCCTGAACAAAGCCTCAGCATAGTCAGGCCTCAGTAAAAATCCTAACAAGCTGTTATGAGAAACTAACACCTAGGAACCACAACTGTGTTTCTGAGCTGTGGGAAGAATGTCATGGGAAAGAATAGGGAGTCAGAAGTGTTATGAGAAAAGAATAAGGGAGTCAACAGGAGGATCCCTGAATGTGTGAGAACAGACTGCAGATACGTGTGTAACTGTACTTAGTAACGTCTGTAACAGTATATAAGTTTCTCGTTTGGTGAAATAAAATGGAGCTTACTCTATATCTCATATTGAGACTGCCGTGAGTTCCCTCTTGTCGATATGTCAGCTCTTTTAGACCACACAGAAGCTTTGTGAAATAAAGATTAATACTTGAGGCATTAGAACGTCAGGTTGAAATTTTTGGGCACATACAGACATTTGGGGACACATGAGCACTTTTGGTTTGAGAGGTTTTTTGTATACTAGTAAAGTGTCTTCTTGGCTGATAGATATGACAAATTCTCAAAATTAATACTTTGTATTAATTGCATGAGCAGGCTTAAATTTTTAATTAAGATATAAGATATGTAATCTGTTGTAGTGTGACAAGTGTGTAAAAATTCTCAGGTTTGAGAGAGAAAGCTATGTTTTTATTAATTTTAAAACAAATTGCAAGTCTTCTGCTGGCTTCAGAGAATTGTCACCTCAAAACAAAATTGCCTTGATCTTGGCAATGAAGGGGCATTTGAGCTCCCAGTCACTAGGAAAATACATTTTTAAGTCATCTATAACAAAGAAAAACTTCTAAAGTGTTGATGATCACTTACCACTACCCCAACACAACCCTGGTTTCCAGCTTCAATCTGATTGAAGAGCATTATTTACTTCAGGATGAAATAGTCCAGGCTGGAAAAAAGCCTGGATGAAGCATGCTTGTTACCTGCAGGTAGTAAGATACACAATAAAAAGATGCCAACACATCAAACACATATGTGCATTTTATGCTTCCAGTAAGAAGAATAGTTACTGTAAGTAATAGTTCCAATAAGAAGAATAGGGGGATGTACTTTTTCAAGAGGAGGGAGCCCTTCCAAAGAGTTTTTTACTGTTGAATAGAAACTGTGGTGGTAGTTTTATCTCCTTTTTGTTTTACTTTCTTTTTTAAACCCTGAAACTGTTTGCTGTTGGCAGAATAGCTGCAATTAATTGTGTTTTTAATTATGAACTGATTTATTTTCAGATCTCAATAGAGAATGACTACCTAGGCCCCAGAAGAATTGAGAGTCTGCAAAAAGAGGATGCTGATTGGCAGAAAAAAGCCCACATGGCTGTGCTTTCTATTCAAGATCTTACAGTTAAATACTTCGAAATAACAGCTAAAACACAAAAAGGTAGTTATTGTCTGCCATCCTATCCGTCACATAAAAAATTAAATTATTTAAAGTTTACTGTGTTCTGCATTGTACTATGAGTTATTTTTTTCATTAATCCTGTAGTAGAGGAAAATGTAGTTGTCATTCCTATTGTTTTTTCTTCTGCGTCTCTTTGGATCTTTCACCTGTAAACATTTTCAGAACATCAGAGGTGAACAGAATAGCAAATTGAGGTAGAAGTTTTACAGCTGCTTTCTCAATGTGGTTGTATTAGCAGGACATTTGCTGCTAATGTATTTGCAAAGGATTTAGGGAGCATAGAGTCTCTGATGGATTCTGTTTACTAGATATGGCAGACGCCCATAGTAAGTGTTAATTGTCTTTCTATTAATCCCCTTTTTTAGTCTTCCTTGCTTTTCAGTAATTTTTTTCATAGCACTAGATATTAAGCAACAGCTCAGTTTAACTACTCAGTGGAAGCTGTTCTGTTGTTCAGAAGCCTTCATGGATGTAACTTTGGCTTTTCTGTGCTTAAAGAATGTGATGGTTTTATTAAAAAGTTGGTGCAGTAAAGCAAGGTCAGATGACTTGGCATGTGTGCACCTATCCTTGTACCATATTAACTTAAATAACCAGTTTAATAGGGCAAACAGACCTTTTTTAGTTCACTGACAAGGTTTGTCCTGCTGTTCTCCCTTGCCTGACTACAGCTCCATTTCTTTCTTTGTCTTGGGGATAGTGATTTTGCACACAGATAAATGAGCTGTAGGAGAAATCCTTTTTTGACTGGTATATTTCATGTCATCTCCATACATAACTGTTATATCTGACTGAAGAGAAGCAGGTGGCATCTCCAATTTATTGTTTTCAGTGACAACCCAAGTTAAAGGTCACATGAAATTTCACCTTATTTTGAAAGGGTGACTTAATTGGCTAAAGTATGTTGGAATAAATTTAATTAGAGCAAATTCTAGATGTACTAATCAGCTTCACTCCTTTTCTAGTGTGACAGAGCAGCAGATAAGATACACTATTAATTGATAATGCATAGTCATAGATATTATTTGTCATAGAAAAAAATTTGTTTGTTCACATGCTCTTTTATGTACAGCAGTCAGCATTTGGGGAAAAAGTAGTGGAAAGTGACACGTCTGAAGGCTGTTTACAGCCACAGACCTTTAATATATGGGTTATTTGCCTGGTTTTTGTGTTTGGGGGTTTTCTTGGCCTCCTGCTGATCACAGGCTACTCTTACATACCCAAATTCTAGCAGATGGCAGAGGAAAAACACATGAGAACATAAAGGTATTTCTTGTTACCTAAGAACAGCATGTAATAGTACATGGTGACTTAATGCCTCCCATTTGATTCCATTACTTTTGTGGCTTTTGCTTTGCAAAGCTAACTACAGTATAATGTGATCTATATACTAACAATGGTGAAAATCTTGTGTGTGTCAGCCTAGATGTTATCTGAGGCCCAAGAATAGAAAATCTGAATTAGGTGAAGGACTCCTGCATTTTGAGTTACAAGATAGATGTTATTTAAATGTAATGCAGTGTTCTTACAAAATTGTACTTGAAGTTAAGCTGAAGTTTTTATTTTAAACTGTAGTTTTTTTCACTCTTCAGATTTATTTAAATTTATGACTGTACTGTAAATGTTATTAAGGTAAGCTGGAGACTTTAGTAGCTGACAATTGCTGGTTACAGAAGTGGGGAAAATTTGGGATGCAGTTTAACACCAAATGCTTTCATTAATGAGATTTTTATTAAGTACAAATGTGTGCATTTTCTCTGCAGTAGGACCACTAGTGCTCTGAAGAGTACACTAGTAAGATTCTTGCCTTTTTTTTCCCTTTCTGTAGCTGTGTATGATCGAATGCGAGCAGACCAGAAAAAGTTTGGTAAGGCAGCATGGGCAGCAGCAGTGGAACGTATGGAAAAGCTTCAGTATGCGGTTTCTAAGGAGACTTTGCAGTTGATGCGTGCTAAAGAAATCTGTTTGGAGCAGAAGAAACATGCGCTGAAAGAGGAGGTAAGTTTTCATGCCAGTAAGTAGAAAATTAAAGCATGCAGAAAAAAGCAATGTTAGACAAATGATGTTGCAATATAGGTGTTGTGAGTTTTGTGCCACTTACGTATGTTTTCTGTTCAGCTTTTCCTGGTTAGTCAACCAGGAAGATAGTTTCTACAGTTAATATTTACAGCTGTCCACTGGGATGAGTGAAACGAAGAGACAGGATAGGACAGAAATCTGCTGCTGTGTAATTTCTTCAGCTTAGCTCTCAGAGGCATGACCACCTTTTCAAAAGAATTCTGACATTCCAGATAGAAGGTGTCTGACCATTAGTAAATACACAGGTAACTGGACAGTTGTGTTGAACTCTTTCTCTGCCTACTTTAATTACTAAGACAGTCTTCAAGAGGGGGCTGTGTTACAGTTTTCCTGAGGAAAGAGTTCATGCATGAAACTCTTGTTTCATTGCCTTAACAGGAAAAAAATGCAAATTTATTGGGTTTTCTGTCACCTCCTGAAAAGCAGCAATGCTGCGAATGCTGTTTTAAACTTCACTATCATATAGATGCTTGGTGCTAACAACTTTCTGTTATAGTAATGTTAATGTGTGTTTGAGCAATTAGATGATTGTTTTAAGAGAACTTTTCAAATGCTTCAGCAAAATTTGACTAAACTGATGGTGCTGTTATGATAAGGTTATCCAGAGAACTCACGACTTCAGCACTGCACAGGCTGGTAGGTTTGTAAGGTTGATAGACTGTGTCTATTTTAGGAGCCTCTGTAGAAGACAGCTTGATCTGCAGGGAAAAGAGAGTACATGCGAGACCTAGAGCATAAAAATAGGTTTACTGCATTTCAGTGCTCTTTAGATTTAGAAATCCAAGAGTTGTCTGAAAACTTGAGTTTATCAGGCTGTTTTCGTCATTAGCCAAGAGTTGATGAGACAACCCAACAGTACTAATTGTAAATATATTGAATGTGTTCACTTACTTAGAGTAACTGTACATCTTCTTTTCTGTAGCATATCTTATTTTTCTCCCTGTGGAGACCTGTGGATTTCTGTTGAATGAGATCTCAGTCTGGTAAATGAATGACTGTTTGCTCTGATACGCTAAAATATTAGGGGCTTCACAGGAAAAGGAAAGGCTTATTGTAGTATACATTAGGGTGAAAATGCTGAAATGTGAGTTTGGGACTTTTGGGGACACCTAATGTTCATGGTGCTTTGGGATGGTGTATTACAAGATACAGAGATCTCTGGGTCTGAATTACAGGGATAGGGAGGAGATAGGAGCACCACCCAGCTTCTGCTCTGGCACATGTCTTGTGTTCTGAGAATGTAAAAAGCCTTAAATATACAGAGTTGAATGTGACAAATGTGACTGGGAGTCCCATCTTGGAGAAGAATGGTGGCAGTCTTATAAAGAAAATATTTGTAGAACTGAAATACCTTCTCTTGCAAACCATTTAACTACTATATTCTAGAAGGTAAAACCAGGATATTTGTTTAAAAATACTAAAATGCTCAAGAAACTAATATATCTGGATTTTAGCTGAGAAAAAAATGACAATTCAGAACAAAGACCTGATCTGACTTTTTATGAGGACGCTGTTTGTGTTCATCAGATTGTCTATGGATTTTAGAACATTTAGTCCTGGAAAAGAAGTTTTTTGCAAGGGCGTATTTTTTGTAGGATGAGGGGAAATGGCTTTAAACTAAAAGTGGATGGGTTTAAATTACTCATTGGGAAGACATTCTTTGCTTTGAGGGAGCAGCAGTGGAACAGGTTGCCCAGAGAAGCCTGTGGATCCACATCCTGAGAAGTGTTCGAGGCCATGTTGGATGGAGTTCTAAGCAACCTGGTCTAGTGAAAGGTGTTCCTGCCCATGGGGGAGGGATTGGAGAACTTGATGAGCTTTCAAAGTCCTTTACAGCCCAAACCACTCTATGATTTGGTAAATTAACCCACACTATGATAGGTATGAATGCAGCAACAAAGACTGTAGAGATTAAATCACCTGCTTTTGTTAATGCAGGAAGTTTGATGTTACATATGGATGCAAAGGATTAAAATGGCATAGCAAGACATTTCTCTGTAACACTGGATTATAACATATACATGATACAGTAATGATCATAAAGTTTATGGTGTTTGCTTAAAGACTTTTTGAGCTTTTTGGTCTAATAGTTGATATACAAAAGATTTAGGAAGTACACAATATAGTAGAAGAAACTTAAAAGGTACAAGAATTGATTCACAGGTCTTCTGTCTAGCCGTCTTACAGGGAAATAATTATAGTATACAGATCTGTTTGTGTTTAATTGAGCTGTGAAATCCCTGTCAATAGATAATGATGCAGGTGCTGAAAGCATACATGCTTTAAAGAAAAAGGGATAGGATGAATTTGTGAATTAAGTACAGTAAGTCTGTTCTGTATAGAAGGCAGCGCTGTGGATTAAGTTGTGCTGCAAGCTGTGCTAGAGGCTAGTAAAGCGTTTTGGGAAGATATCACTGTTATGTTTCACCTTCCTGGATTTTTGCAGTTAACATTTTCCTGAAACAGGATATTGAGTAAAATGTATCATTGGTTTAATTCAGAACAGATACCTTTCTAGTTCAGTATAATCGTATTTAAACACATGTGATAAATAAAACTGAGGGAAGCCATTTGTGGCTGTTTATTATAGATTTAGGTTTGCAAATTAAAGATAACACCATAATGTGAAAACATATAAGCAAATATTTTTTAAATGTATAGTTAACTAAGTCCTGTATTTTTGCTTGGTAGACATCCCTTTTTAACGATTAACTGTCTGTAATATGAAACTGGACATATTTCTTCTGAATACTGAGTTAGACGGATCACAAATCTCCAGTGAAATTTACCAATACTTTCATCCATTATCTGAGAGAAACTGTCAGATATACGTATTTTGAGCAGTTAGAGAATTTGGATGTGGCCCTAACTCTTCTGCATGCAGGTTGTAGAGGTGCATGAATTTCCTCCAAACTGAGCAAGCGCATAAGATTCCTTTACATGTTGGTATTTATTAAATATGGTCTGAATGGCTGACTGTATTGACTGAATGAAAGAGAATGGTTGCAGTTCACTTTCGTTGGTTGTTACTTTTCTATGTCAAACCTGAAATACAAATGAGTACTAAAAAATACGTATATAAATATTTTAATCTGTGTATTTATTCTCCCATGAAGGACTCCAGAAACAACGGAACAACTAAGTTGTCATTACAAGAGGATCAGTGCATGTATTTATCCCTGTTTCCACATCCTTTCAGTTCAGCTCTAACAAAAACAGCTTTCATCCTCAGTTAAGCTTTAACAACAGTTTTAACTGTAGCTTTTTAGATGTCTACTTTAAGACTTTCGGGATTGAAGACAGGAGAATTCTAATTTCATTGTGATTCTTCAGAGAATCTAGTAGAGCAAAAGAGTGTGAGGGATGTTTCATGCTATGACTTGGCACATGACAGTCACAAAGTGTAATTCAATGCCACAGATTAATTTAATTGCCACGTAGAAAAAAGTCAGATATTAAAGGCATCTTAAAGTGTGTGGCTGATCAGATTATAGACTTGATGTGTTCAATTTTAACATGTTATGTTTAGAGTACCAGACAGTGTCTGGCTGTAATCATAAAGTCTGTGGTTTTGTTCTCGTCATTATCCTGGAGTTGTATGGTTTCTGTTTGTTTGTTTGTTTGTTGTTTTCTCTTTTTACTTAGATGCAGAGCCTGAAAGGTGGTACAGAAGCCTTAGCCCACTTGGACCACTTGGAAGCTGATTACTATGATCTACAGCTTCAGTTATATGAAGTGCAGTTTGAGATCTTGAAATGTGAAGAGCTGCTGCTGACAGCACAGCTTGAAAGCATCAGAAGATTGATGTCAGGTGCTTTATTTATTTTAATTAATACATAATCTCTGAAAGATAATTTTCTTCCTAAGAGTCTAGTGAAGCCTGTGGGAATAAAATGAGACCAGATTCTTTGCCACGTGAAGAGCTGTGAAAGTACTGATAAATTAAAATCTACACATGTTCATAAGGCATATACATACACATACAGAAGCTCTGGTATAGTTCTCATTGCCTGTATATGGAAGTCTGCATATGAGATGCTATAGAAGTTTTGAAGAACTAAGTTCAGGGAGGAGGAAATGTCTTAATTACTGGAGTTGTCTAACTAAAGTATGTGTTGATATTACTCATTTCCTGAAAGTGATTGGTTTTCAAAAGCTGTATCTGCAAACTGAAATATTTCTGCTAAACTTTCAAGCTTGTATTTTAATCTCAGGTTTAGAGCAGCAATGCAAACCTTATGTTTCCAGTACTGACTATGCAACTATACCTGATGTGCTTACAAACTATGAAAATGGTATAGATGAATCATGCAGCATTTTTCAATCCGGTTCTATCCTTCAGACCCTTCTATCTTTAATGTTAGTACTTAAGCAAGCTCTGTTTTACTGTTTGTAGCATGTTGGGCTTCCATAACAAATTTTGTTACGGGTAGAAAATTCTCCTAAGAGAGATTTGAAGCTGGCTTGTATTGTGAGTTGCCTCTGGAAAAGGAGAAAACACAGATATCAGGGATTCATCTCGCTGTAACATGGATCCACACCTTTATATCTTGTGACGGAAACAACTTTAACTGTATGTATGGAAGATAAGGATTGGAGGCTTTGTAAATGACTTACAGAAATGTGTCAGCTTTGACTGGGTGCTTCTGTGGAGAGTTAGTGGTTAGTGGTTTTGAGATAGATAGATTTTGTGCTCTGGAAATCAGACATAGATTTTGTACTGAAGGCATGGTATGGTATGGTATGGTATGGTATGGTATGGTATGGTATGGTATGGTATGGTATGGTATGGTATGAACTGAAAGAAATCCTCTGAACAGGAAATTGAAAAGGAAGTGTATCAAAACCCTTTGTCTTTGGTGTAGTGGTAGGTAAACCTATTGGCCTTAAGAGGTTAAGCTGTAGAAACGTCATAGGTCATCATGACTTGTTGCTAATGTTTTCTCCAGAAATCTCAAGAACGCCCTCAACCCACAACCTGATCCAAAATAAAACAAAACCCTCAGTCAGCTAAACCATTACCCTGTCCCTTCCCTCATGGCAAGAAAATAGTTCACTGTTCCGGCTTCCTTTGCCATTTTAAATTTGTAAGATATTGTTTAATAATAAAAAATTATCCTGTAGGGCAGAAAATGAAAAATACAGTTCCTAAATGTGTGGGAGTTGTTCAAAGCATGAAATTACCTCCTCAGAATTTACTTAGGTGGATAGAACAATTGTTGTGAAAAATAATGTGATGCAGAAGTGACTACATATGATCGAGACTATTCAGCACCAAATCTGAATTCAAGCACCTAAAACATTTAAGTGGTTTTTTAATATGTATTGTTTCCTATGATGTCAAAAGAAAAGCAGGGTTTGCTGCAGTTTCTGTTACACTTTCGTTTTAAAGTATACTGATAGTTAATTAACAGACTCTTGATTTTGCACATCTGTATGGATTTGAAATTCATGTGTGTAAGCCTAGTAGATGTATTGATGTAGTAGATGTATCTTTAAGTAGTAGATGTATCTTTGGCTGTATTGCTTCTGTAGAGATAGTTTAAAAAGTTCTGAATGAATGTTTTGAGAGCATGGTTTGAATTGACTTTGGTTGTGACACAGAAGAGGACCATCTTTGCAAATTCAGCATATTGGATCCAAAAAGGACCAAGTGATTGTCATATTAGAGCAACACTATTGGTTTTTCACTGTCATTAAGCAAATATCTGCATTGAAATTCACAAAATACGAATGTATTAGGTTAGAATTTACAAGGGTTTTATCTTATTCATACAAAGTATTAGTACATTCCTGTTAAAATGGTTTTGTGGTGGGTGAACTTGTATATTTCTGTCTTTAACTCTGCAAAAAGTGTTCTAAAGAAAAATTCGCATGTAAATTCTCCCATTTTATAACTGTGTGGTAAAATATAATGGTTAGCCATGAATCTTCTTTTAGAACTCCCTCAAAGGGAGTTCTAGTGACTTGCCAGTTTTTACATATTGATGAAGATTTACAGTGTTTTTATTTTTTAAACTGAGCACTGAAGTGAAGAATCTGTTTGGTGTGTTTCACTAGCTTTTATTTTAAGGTAAATACCTTGTTGTGTTTTCTTGTGTGCTCCTGCCATGACTTCTAGTGAGCTGAAATTAGCATGGCAGTCAGAATTTTGGTTGAGGCAGAGACTGTATATACAAATAACATGAAGTGACAACAGCTTTTAAAATGGACTGTATACTGAGGAAAACCCTGTGCCTGTCCCCAAATAATCAAGTAGCTGAAGTAGGAGAAATTACAGGCTTTCTGAAAGTAATTGATAAAGTTGATATGAGAAAGTTTGGTGGTGCTGTGGAATAGACACTTGACAGACAGGCCACCTGCATCTGCCTGTTTCAGACAGCAGTAATGCATTTCCCTTTTGGTGTATTATAAATATATCCTACTTTGTATGCCAGTGGAAAAAAAACAAGAGGTCGTTGCTGCTTCTTCATCCCAACATTCTTCAAGGATTTACAGTCACCACTCTTTCCTTCTTGGCAAGAGATGAGAAGGCAGCATTCAAAGATGAGCTCAGTGTTATTCCAAATGCTTCACTCAGGAAGCTAAAAATCATGAGTGTTGATAAAACTATTAGTACTCACCTACTTTTCAGGCCTGTAATGCTTTGAAGAATTGCCTTGAAGTTTCCCTCCCTCCCTCCCAGGAGCAGTGACTGGGACATCAAAAATGTATGAGAGAATTTTTGGTGTCCTCTTGTCTGATTCCCCTTGCGTGAAACAAACGATTGTAACAGGAATCTCTTGCCAAAGATTTCAGTTAGTCGTGTGTATCCTGAACTTCATGGTGAACACCAGAGAAAAGACCATGGGTCCCTTGTGAGACCCAAAGGCATGCATGGGCATTGTGTTCAATAATAAGTGTACATTTAGAATCGCATTTGTGTTTTAATACTCTGAGCTTGCCTGAATAGCAGGCTGAACTTCATTGGTATTAATTGCTGTTCCTCATACAAACTTTAAAGCCCTGCAGAGCATTGCTGTTTAATGCTTTCCCTCTGACCTTTTGATTTTTGGTATTCCTCTGAAAGGGCTGTGGCATTCTTCTGCATTAAGTCTTGCAACTCAGCAGGAGGGTTGTTGTTGAGGGAAACAAAATGTTAATCAAATACAAGGTATTGATTTGATTTTTTCGTTGCTCACATCTTTAAAACAGAGAAGAGAGATGAAGTGGTGTATTATGACACTTACGAAAGTATGGAAGCCATGCTTGAAAAAGAGGATATGGCAACATCTGTACACTTGCAAAAAGAGGAGCTGCAAAAGTTACAACAAAAAATCCGCCAGCTGGAAGCAAGGCGTGGACGTATTTCAGCCAAGAAAGCCTACCTCAGAAATAAGAAGGTACTGTTTAATTGCCTTTTTTTGGACATAATTAGCAAATTTAATAAAACTTCAAAAGGTTTCCTTTCAGATACAAGTTTCCCAGATTTTTCGTGGATTATATTTATTATTTGGTAAAAGTTGTTTTGTAGAATACTAAATACAATAGCATATATTACTAAATTGATACATTTAAGAATCTGTTTACTTTCTTCTAGCTTTAAAGGAACCTTTAATTACTTTGAAGTCAACAAATAGACTTATTTCTATTAACCAATAAGAATACTTTCATGTGGGAAGTACATGCTAGAATGAATGTTACTACAGAGAGTAGTTTTGTATATGTTTGCAGAAGAGAATTTTAAAGAGTGTGTTCTCACTAGTGAGTTCTATTTTCATTCTCATATCCCATCCTTTTAAACTTACATCATGTGTTGTTGATACTCTGTATTTGGCAGGTCTATGTGAAATCCAGTCTATATTCCTAATTTGTAATTCTAGGTGTGCTATTTAGGTCAAAGTTTTGAGAGACCATTGTAATACTTGTTAAAAAACAGGTTCTAGCCCAAACTATGTATGTCATGGTTTGACCTTGGCCAAATGCCAGGCACTTAGAATATCTGCTGTCTCTGCTCTCCCCTGTCACAGCTCAGCAGGGGAGAGGAAAAAGTTAACACGCAAAGGGCTCGTGAGTTGAGATATGGAGCTGGGAGAAGACACACAGGGCCAAACAGCCTAAAACTTAAAAGTTGCAAAGTAATTTATTGCTAACAAACTCAGAGGAAGCTAATGAGAAGTAAAAATTAGGCTCTCAAAGACATTGTTTCTCTGCTTACTCCCTTCGTTCCTCCCCACCAGCAGGACAGGGGGACAGGGTATGGGGATTTGGTCAGTCCATCACTGAGATCTTCCGCTACTCAGGGGGAGGAGTCGTCCTCTATGATTCCATGGGGTCCTTCCCATGGGAGACAGTTTTCCGGCATGGGTCCCAAAGCTTACAAGCAGCAGCCTGCCCAAATCTGCTGCAATATCAGTCCTTGTCTACAGGGTGCAGGCCTCCAAGCCAAGACCAGGCTGTTCCATCTCAGGAGCAAGGCCTTTCTCTCTACTGGGACTCCCACTGGATCACAGCTTCCTCCAGGCATCCACCCACTGTGGCTTGGACACCTCCCCACGGGCTGTGGGTGGATCTCTGCACGCCTGTGGACTCCATGGGCTGCAGGGGGACAACCTGCTGCACCATGGTCTTCACCATGGCTGGCAGGGGATTATCGGCTCTGACACCAGCAGCACCTCCTCCCCCACCTTCTCCACTGACCTTGGTGTCTCCATGCTGGTTTTCCCTCACATATTTTCACCTCCTCCTCTTCCTCTAGCTAAAAAGGAGTGCGTGCTCACATTGTTTTTGTTTCTTCTTAAAAATGTTTTCACACAGGCATAACTAACATCTCTAATTGGCCCAGGCTTGGCCAGCAGCATGTCCATCATCTTCAGAGTCATCAGAGATTAGCTCTGCTGGACATGGTAAAAACTTCCAGAACCTTCAAACAGAACACACAGGAGCCACCTTTGTGCCCTGCCCTCCCCCTCCCATCAAAAACTGAACCAAGCAAAACCAACACATATGTACTATAAGGCTACGTAGAAATGTCAGTTGAGGCCTCATTCTGTATTAGGATCAGTGGTTGGTTTGGTTGTGTATTCCCAGTCATGTCCCTTTATGTGGAAGATGACCCTTTCATATAAAGAGTTCTGGCAGATTGAGGGTAAACCCTTCAGATCTTGCCTCTACTTCATAATTAATAGATCTATTTCTATACCTAAATCTGAAGCATAACAGAGCAAATGAAAAGTACTTGATAGGTTTTATGTATTGGATTTTTTATATTTTTTCAGCCACTTACCTGTCTCTGATTAATCCTATATGGAGAAGACTGCAAAAATAGTATTAAAAGAAAGGTCTCCTGTTAGCTGATTATCTGAAGTAGTTTGCTTAGTCATTGTGTTTGTTTTATGTGAGTTTGTAAAAAGAAAAAGTATGGAGAACCTGGACTTTTTATTATTTTAAATAAGACAACTTATCTGTCATGTTATGCTAATTTACACAGGCTACATTATAATATAATATTTTCTGCTGAATATGAAAATAAACTGCTGGCACCTTACAAAGTAGACAAACCTGTTTAAAAACGACAGCCTGGTTGCTGTTCTTTGCTTAACTTATTGGAGTTAACAGGTCAAGAAGCAACCCTGAAGCACAAGATTTTTTAGCATGCCTGTTTATCTGATAGTATAATGAGCTAGTCATCTTCAGTGGCTCACCTTTGTTTCAAGGCTATGCTGTGTTAGAATACCTTGTTTAAGCTTAAAGAGTTGTTTTTTGGCTGTAGCAGGAGTAGCAGCATGCCTGGTTGTGCACTGTGACAAGGTGCAGAGCTATGTATGGTAGTGTTGCATGTCTGCATCTGCATGCAGGAGTGATGAAGTTACATCTTCTCAACGTTGTGCTGGGAGAGCTGTGGCTATACTGCTTTTGGGACCTGAGGTAATGTCACCGTGTGGAACTTGGACATCACATTGCTCTCAGAACTAGTTCCAGCTCTCTTACTGACTTCATTGCCCCGCCTAGTATTATCTGCAGTTGAGTGCTGCAGGGAGATACTTAGCTTTGAGCTTCTAGAAAAATCACAGATTAGAACGATGTGTATTTAAATTTGCAGGGGAAGGTCAGTGATCTTCATTTGAGCAAAAGAAAGGGCAAAATCTATTGTTGTGAGCCATTGTGTAGCGTTTTTTGGGAAAAAGAGAATATGGCCATTTTGTAGCTTCTCTTACTATTGTGTTATGCAGGGTCCCACTAAGCTTACTGGCAATTACGTGAAAATCAAAACTCACAGCTTTGTTTCATCTTAAGCAAGGTTTGTATTTTCAATGACCTTTCTAGCAATACTGCAAAACATTGTTAATGAACACTGTTTAAGGTGCCTGATGTGGATAGTTGTATTTGTGGGAGAAAAAGAGGATTCTTGCTCTGAAGCATTTGCAGTTTTAGTCAAGCATGCAGAACTGAGATACAGATGGGTTACAAAAGCAGGCTGTAGATGGTGAGAATGAGGGCAGTGATGACTGTATGCTGTGTGAAGAAAAGTGACTTTTTGAGGGTGAATATGGAATGTACATGCTATGTGGTGCATCTCTGTGTGTCTCTCTCAATTAGGAAACATTTATTGTTGAACTGAGATGAGAGCATACTTAATGCTTTTCAGATTGTGTTCCTGACCTGCGCGTTTCATCAAAGTGTCTTAAAGCAGACTTGTAAACAGGTGCTCTGTTTTGTATTGGGTTGGTGAGATTTTGTTGGTGGATTTGTGGGGGTTTTTTTCTTCTTTTTTTTTTTTTTTTTTTTTAAACCTGGTCAGTTCTGTAGTTGAAAACAAAAAGCAAGTTGTGCATTAAGTGGTGTATAGCACAGTCTTGTGATATATTTAGAAATTACAGCCCTTGCTCATTATCAAGTTTTTGGCAACTGAAGATGGCCCTTAGGAGAGTGTATCCTTTCTAGCAGCAGATATCAGGATTAAGGAAACGATAGGGAATTTTTTCTCTTATCATCAATTTTATTTTTTGGAAGAAGGTAATTTCATCATCCAGGTATTTGAAAATCTTTTCTGTTGAGATAACACAGTGAAAGGAAATAAATTACTCTGTACAGAGTAAGACGGTTTGTAATTTAAATATAAACTTGAGTGACTATAGTCGCTATTAATTTTGTTTTTCAGAAATTCCATCCCTAATTTTGCAGATGATGCATTAGTTTTTCAGTGGTGTGTTGCTGTTGAGCAGCTAGCAGAGTAATGAATGCATCAGTTCTCAGTGGCAAGAAGGAATGACCTTTATTGTTTTGATTTTATCACATATATAGAGTTCTCAAAAGTCACCCAGATTGGCCAGTCAGAAGCCTTCCCCCAGGCCTGATTGGCCAGGCCTGCACTGTCCAAGTTCTGGGACACTGTTCCAACAACATCCAAACTTTATCTTTATTTATAAAAAACAAGAAAATTTCTCATGGGAAAAACCTGTGCTAGCCACAGTGGTGTTGTCAAAAAATTGTACCAAGCCTCTATTTAGAAACTTTTGCTAAAGGTGTGTTAGAAACATAATTCAGTTGTGGCTCAAAATAACTGAACTGGCATTTTAAAAATTCATGGTTTTACAGAGTTTGATATTTTTTCAATGTACTACCATGAGTATAAACTCTTTATTCTCTTTCTTCAAATGCAAATCTATTTGTATTTGGTAAGCAGTCATTTCCTGATGTTCCTTTGTGTTGATGACAGTGAGTTATTAAAAAATAAATTTTTAATAACAATTTCATTTTTTTCGTAGTTCTAGGGATCTAGTTATAGATTTTTTTATGTGTGAGATTGCTATTGTTATGCCAGTCTACCCCCTGCTGGCTGCACATTAGTATTAATTAGAGTATCATATGGAACAAGCAGCTGATTTATTAGGGAGCTAGATTTATGGCAATGAGTCAAGGTGAAAAAAATGGTATCGCAGGTATCTAGAAAAATATCTTTGAAAAAATAGAGTTGTGATGAAATTGAATTATTTTTCGCCCAGGAAGAGTATTCCTTATCACAAGCAGACTGGGAGAAGCGAGTGGTTGGTGAAGCTGTTCGGGGTATGTTCATAATGTGTGCTTTAGTTTAGGAAACTTCCTCACATGCTGTTGCATTCATTTAATAGGACACTTTTAGAATTTTGCAAGCCCACATTTTAAAGCACAGCCCATGCCAAAATGGGTGTTTCGTAGATGCAGTGACAGCTGGCATAGCATTATTGGTATACTATTATTATTACAACAACAGTAGCATAAGACCATAACTACACTGAATGCTTATATAAAATATGGTTTCTGCACATGAGAAGCTAGCTTTTTAGTTTGGTTGTTTTTTAAGCTGAAAGTAAGACCAACTGGAACTAGCTAGATATAATACTAATTCAGATCTCTTTTGCATATATTACATGTTACTAGTCTTAAACTTTGCAGTTCATCCAGGGAGAAAGGTTGGAATGGTTCCTGAGCTCTCCCATTTTGTCTCATTAATGGAAGTACAATTTCATACCATGAAATCAGTCAGATGATTAAAAGAGGAATGGGCATTACCTTTGCATTGGTTTCTCGGCTCCATACAGTTGATCAACATGTTTCTTGAGGTGTTGCTCTCACTGTACATAGTTTCAAAGGGAGGCAGTAAAGTCATCATTCCTGGAGGTGTTTGAGAGGTGTCTGAATCTGGTGCTGGGTGATGGTTTAGTGCTTACAGTGGCAGTTCTGGGTGGATGGTTGGACTGAATGATCTTAAAGGTCTCTTCCAGCCTTGATGACTTTATGATGATACTCCTGCTTTCCAGTGCTGAGAAGGAAGGCCAACCTTGCATGTGCAGCAGGCTGTATTCGTGTTCATACACCCAGTTATTATGTTTGGGTTTGGTTTGTTTTTGTTTTGCAAGAGTTCATTGGTTTATATTCAACCTGTCATCTGCTGTAATCATCCAGATAATTTTCTTAATGCTGCCATCTGGGTGCTTTTTATTTCATCCTTTGTTTGAAGTCACTTAATCTTGTCTACAAGTACAACCTTGCATTTGTCCCTATGAAATTGCAACCTTTCCTTTTTTCTTAGACCATTTCTGTAATTAGTTAGGATGATTCAGATTTCTAATTCTGCCCTGCAACGTTTTCAGCCCCTCCTAGTAGTTTTTATTATTTCATGTCAAAGAGATCTAATTACGTTGAAGTAGGTTGTTTATTAATACAAAGTGAGCACCAAATATATTTTGGTCAGGTTTGTCCTCTTTACATATTTAAAATACCTTTCATTATTGCATTTAATCAGAAAGATCTAAATACTGATGCTAAAGTGAAAACATTACATAAAATTGTGCCCCCCGAGTATTTGAGACACGTAAAAAAACCCAAGTCATGCTTAATTGTACATTTTCTCATTATTTCATAATATTTAAAACCTAAATAGAGAATAAACTATAAACTAGTATTACAGAAAGTTGTTCAGATTCTCTGTTAGTACTATGCTGTAGCTTGCTGTGTCTTTGAAACTCAGAGATGAATTATTTTGTACTTTCGCAGCTACCAATTAAGTTAATTGACTGTTCCAGGATTAACTCTTTTCAGCAGGGGGAAAAAACCCCTCCAGAAACAAACACAAAACCCAGCACTGTTTGGCTACATAGATACGTGGACCTGTTGGAGCAAGTCCAGAGTAGGTCCACGAAGGTGATCAGAGGGTTGGAGCGTCTCTCCTATGAGGACGGGCTGGGGTTGTTCAGTCTGGAGAAGAGAAAGCTCTGGGGACACCTCATTGCAGCCTTTCAGAACATAAAGGGAGTGTATGGAAAAAAAGGGAGAGTGCGTTTTTGCATGGACAAATATTTTACATGGACATGGTGGACCTGTTTTTGACTAGGAGAGATTTAAATAGCTGTTGGAAAGAAATTCTTCAAGAGTGGTGAGCTGCTGGAACAGATTGCCCCGAGAAGTTGTGGACACGCAATCCCTGGAAATGTTCAAGGCCAGATCGGATGGGGCCCTGAGCAGCCTGGTTAAGTGGAAGGTTCCCTGTCTGTGGCAGCAAGGTTGGAACTAGATGAGCTTTAAGATCTCTTCTCACCCAAGCCGTTCTGTGATACACCTCTGATGAAGCTGGGAGAGTATTTGCATAGAAATCCTTGGTGTTTTCAGTTCCCTGTATACCGTAGTAACATTGATTGTTTTACTGTCCAGAAGCATTCAACATTCAAGATTGGATGCTATTCCTGTCCAATACAGGAGCACTGGCTAGATTTTTACATGATCAAAGCATGTCCATAGACAGCTTGTAGGAGAACAGCTTTTTCTGCGTTTTTAGGCACCCAAAATAGTGAGGTTTTTTTAAATCCTTGCCTTCCTTATTTTTGTGCTTTACTCACATCAGCTCCCTCAAACAATGCTTTCAATGGTAAAGCTCTTTTCTGGTTCTACCCAGAAAATTATACTGATTAATACCTAGGAACCCCATCAGCTCCATGCTCTATGGAGTCACGCTCCAGACTCCTAACTCTGCACCTTCTTTCACAACTGTAAGATTTGTTTATGACTGCACATCTGACTGTTCTAGTTCTGCATGGTGCTTGTACCAGGTCTAATTTCATTGCTCATACTGTCCAATTTCCTGGCCGTCAGCACTGTCCAGTGAAGTTGTCTATCAGCTTCAAGTTTGACTGTCACCCTCTTCTTGTCAGCTATTGTAACATGGCCTGGCGTTTTGTTTTGTCCTGTTTTTTAATTTGTTTTTTTTTTCTTTTAACCTATTCTTATTTGCATGTAATAAATTCTTGTCTTCAAACCAGATGTTTGAGATATGAACTCAGTGTAATAAGTGAACATGATGAATTGTAACAACTTTATTCATGCCTGTGCTTGCAGACTGTACATGCAAAAGATGAACTGACACCTGTAAATGGGAAGCTATTTGCATAAAGAGAAATATGTTGTATATGTGAGAGTTAGTTATTATCTATGTTTGCAAATACATGGGGTTAAAAAAAGGCTTTATGAAGTGTTGACAGACTGGTCATTTTTGCCACTTCTGTACTGGTACTGTAGAACAGACTTTCCAAGCAGCTGTCAGTTGGGTGTATTCTTTTGACAGTTAAAAGTAATAGATTTGGGGTTGTCTGGCTTGGTTTTGTTTCTGTTACAGTTCATTGTAAATTAAATAAGCTTGTCTGAAATAGGCTTTGCAGTTTCTATTTCTCTAGGTGCCATTTGCTAAATAAAACGTTATGTAAATCTATTTTTAAAATACATGCTTTATAGGTTACATTTTATGTCCCTGCAGGAGATATGTATTGCAAAGCATAATGAGAAGATCCAGCAGCGTCACCAGAGTGAGGAGGAGTACAAAACACACCATTCTGTTCAGCTAGTAAGTTTGAGTTTCCTGCTGTTTGGTTTAGCCTGTCGTTCATAGCTTGCATTCCTCATTATACATTAATTAGGGGAGCATTCAGAGTGATAGCTCTTGCAAAAAGATTGTGTGTATCTGTGACCTTTGCACCATGGATTTCTGTGTCATATTATGCTGGTAAAGGGAGTATAAAGTTGTGTTAGGAAGACAGTGGAACCAAGCAAGTAGAATGGTTCTTTATGCTAGGTTCACAGTCTGAGTGATTACTGTTTGTTATCACGTGCACTGGGTGATCCTGGAAATCTCGGAGTACCATGTCCTGCATGCTGATCGGAGTCAGGAAATCACACACATTTATTCTTGAATCATAATAAGCTTGGTTGCTACTTTTCTTCTTTCTACTAAAGCAATTACTTGAATTGTGTTATATAAACTCGCAATTCCAGATGTATCTGCCACGATTTTTTCATAGTCTCATTGCAGAGTATAGACTAACTGGTCTAACTCTTATGCTATACCTATTAGACTTATCTTAAAGAATATTCAAATTTCGGACTAGGTCTTGGGAGCTGATATAGTATCAATATTTAATAAAGATCTCTGACAAAGATGCATTGAAATCCAAGTCTCTTTAATTTGGGCTTCAATTAGATTAGTGAAAGTGATTCTATTTCATCCTTATACATTTTTAACATTGATACATTTGTTCACAAAGTCAGCTGCATAATTTATTTTATGGAAAGACTGCTTGTCAAAGGCAGTATGTATTGGAATATTCTTTCAGGAGTTTTAAAAAAACATTTTTTTCTTCAGTTCTTAGAGTAAGGCAAAAGAAGTTACTGTGTGGACTGTAGCCCATTTATCTCTCTTACAAATAAGACTTGTCAAAGCCAAAGGACTTTCTCTTCTCTCAAGCACTGCAGAGCTTTATATTACCGAGGTGACTGCTGGGATTAAATAAAAAAAACTTAGGCTAGTGTTTTGGGTTTGTGCGTGTTTTTTCTGTTTAAAATGTGACTGAAATTTTCTAATGTTACGGTAAAATAGGTTTTAAGTTACTGGTTTTCATTAAGAGTTTTGAAAAGAATAGGTTTTAAGTTACTAGTTTTCATTAAAGGTTTTGAAGTCCAAATTTGAAACCAAATAAAAATTGCAATTTTACTGTTTTACTTAAAAGTGAAACAAAAATAAATAAACAAATCCCTGAAAACAAAGAAAACCCCTTGAGTCTGAGACTGCTTCAGGAAAAGTTTGATCTGAATGCATATGTAACATTCAAGTATGGTGATAGAACTACTTTCTTCTTTTCTTTATGCTTCTGTTCTAACTTCTTTGCCTCATTGCTCTCTTATTTTCTTTTACCACATGCTTCTCTTCACTTTTTTCTGTTTTCTGTCCTTACTATTTTTCAGACATGTTCTCCTTTTTCTGTCCCTAATGCATCTGTACTTACTTCCTTCCAAATCACAGGAGTTGGCTCTTACGAAGGACACCAGGCCACTAGCTGACTTACGAAAATGGCAGGCAGACACTGCTTTTGTGTTGACTGAATGAGAGTAAAAGGTTCACAAAAGTGATCAGAATTTTTGATTATGAAGATGTGCTTTTAAAAGTAATGTTAAATGCTGTGAGTCATCTTAAGAATTAAAGCTGCTCTTTCTGCTCAGGTTTTTTTCTTTATGGTCAGCTATTACATCACTTTTCCTGATCGCTTCTGAACTCACGTATAGTGAATTTCACCTTCTGGTAATTAGCTTCCATTTCCAGTAAATTTGACTGAGGAGTTAGTTAGTCTTTGTTTCAAAGGTGCAGTAACTTTGTTGAAGTTCTGTGAGAAAGGATATTAGATAAAGGAGATGGATCCAAAGGTGTGTTTTCCATAAGGTAAAATTCCTGTACAAGAAAAAAACACAACAGTCCTAGCTGCAAGGAAGAGCATCTAACCTTTACCTAAGTATAATTAGATAAAATCAAGCTGGATTAAATAACAAAAGCTCGAGTAAATAATAGACATCGTATTTACTGTTGTAAATGTAAGTGGGAAAACATTTACTTAATTTGCTCACTATTGGGTTCAAAAGCTCATGATGCTGAGTTCTGTGAATTCTCATACTTTGAAAATACTAATAGGACTTGTTTAAATGGGCGGCCTTGTAATTTGGACGGTCATTTTGTTCTTGGAATGAGGGGACAATGGATACTGGTTTGCTCTCTGGCTGATTAATGCAATTTTAATTCAGGAGAGCTTCTTTCAGTATAGCATTCTGTCATTTGTTGAGTTATTTCTCATCTCTGGAGGTAACAAATCTTCCTAGTGTAGTTGTTCAAGATTGAAATACTTCTTTATTGAGCTTTGCACTTCTTTGAGAAAACAAACCAGGAAATGTAATTTTTAAGGGGAAGCCAAAGGCCAAGTTTTGAAGTTATGTTTGTTTGAGAATTATCTTTTTAAGTAACTCTTCACATTTAGGAGAAGAGTTTTTTCTAATGAAGCCAAATAGATACTGGATGTAATACTTACATGTTTTCCATATATTTTCTCAGAAACGAGACCAATTGCAAGATGAAGAAGAAAGAAAGAGCTCCTGGGTTAGTCAGGAACGACAGAAAACCCTGGACAGACTTCGTACATTTAAGCAGGTAACAGAAAAAGAGTTGTTATTTTCTGCCAGTTTCCTTTCCCAAAGAAATCTTCACTCATTCCAGGACTACACTAAGCTATTAGTGATTCTCTGCTGTTGTATAGTTAGCTGGTCATTGGAAAATTCACGACAGAATATGGCATTGGTGGTAACAGATTCCTCTGGCTGTTGCATTTCCGTTACTATGGCTGTTGCCATAATAAGTTTCTAGTCAGTCTTTCACCTATACCTTGTGACAAGACACTTGGCAAATGCTCCTAAAAGAAGTATAATCAAAACAGTAGTTCCCACAAAGAGCATTGTCATCTGAAATGCCCCCTTACCACTGACTGCTAGAATACTTGCCAGTACCTGCCCCTTCTTATTACAATGGAAGGATCAGAAAATGCATAGAAGGTGGAATGAAGGGGAAAGAATAAGGAAAGGGCTGAAAATGCAAGAAGATAGAGACTGTATTAATTGGTGAAGACTTTTTGTTGACTACATTAAAAAATAAAGGTATGAGAAGTTTCTTTGCTGGACAGTTGTCTTTTCCAGCAGTACACGCTTCATTTCCTTATTGTTTGCAAGGCTTTTGGACTCTCTAACTTCTGTAAATGGAAGCAAATTTATTTATTTTAATCAGCAACTGTTCAGGAGCTAACTTTTTCTATTAACATACTAATATTGTTACATTTTATTCCTTTAGGCCTACCACAATTGTGTAAAACGTATTAGACCTGTCCTTCAGAAGCAGTTTAATTTTTTGCTTGAAAAAGGCTATGGATGAAACTAATATGAAAAGACTGATAATGAGGCAGCAAATTTAAGAACTAAATTAAGTCTCAAAACCTTTGATGTTCTCAAGATACACCTTTCAAAGCAGTATGATTCACATATAAGGCCAGCGTATTAAGTCAGAGAGATTTTGACTGGTCTGCACTTGCAGAGGAAGCTATTGACCAGTTTTAGAAGAGGACAGCAAAAGGGAATTTTGAATTTTAGTTTCCAGAAAAAAAATAGTTTTGAATGTGCTATCTGATTCTTAAGAGAAATTTTACTTCTAACCCATGTATATTCCTGACTAGACTAATCATACATAAATTGTGGTTTAAACAAGAATAATAACTAAGACTATGAATATGTTTTGCATAAAGGTGGAGACATATGTGCTTTGGTTCTACAATACAGAGCAAAATCAAAGTTGCTTATCAGAAAGGTGAACTGTAAAAACAGGTATTGAAAATCTATAATCGTTCATTGCATGTGCTTACCTAATTGTCAATACCTTATTCACTTCAGCGGTACCCTGGGCAAGTAATACTTAAATCAACCAGACTTCGGCTTGCTCATGCAAGAAGAAAGTGTGCAGCAAGCTCAGTGCCCTGTGTCGAGCAGCCTCAGTCTTTGCCAGCAGCCATACAAATCCAAGAGAAGAGTGAAGAGGTGGAATTGGAAAAAGCAGTTCAGCCTTTGCAAGTGCAGGAATCCACAAGCCCGAAACAACTTCAAGATGTCTCCTTGCCTCCTAATGGTGTTACCTCTGAGCTGCCCCATGTTAGCCCTTCTCCACTCACCAGTGACCAGCTTCAGCCAGAGACTGCTACTGGAGTACAGCTTCCACCCCCTTTGCCTCCACCACCTCCACCTCCACCTCCACCTTTGCCCTCCAAGGAAGATGCCACCAAATCTGTAGAGAAAAGTGACAGCTTTGTTAAACGTCAGAGTGTGGAGAAGGGAGTCCAGCACTCTTCTGGTGTTCCACCAGCACATCTGTTCGATAGCAGTCAGCTAGTCAGTGCCAAGAAGAAGCTTAAGAAGACTGGTGATCTAGAGGGTTTACAGAGGAGGAGAGGTAATGTTCTAATTTCTGCATATTTAATTTAAAATTTATTGTTATTAATTCAAAAATTGTAATGCACATCTGTTCATCTTTTTAATTGTTCTGTAGTAAAGTGTATTTATAATTATTATTAATGGGAAAGTTGTTAAATCCTTTTTAGCTGACAGATGCTAGCAAAACTAGGGCTTTTACGACAGTGTCGCACAGTTGTTCAGTGGGAAAACACTTGTGAAACTGACTCTACAGTGTACCATGTCAGACTAGATAGAAAATGGACCTAAATGCAATTTAAAGAATGTTTTTGTATCTGTTCACTGCCAGTGCTGCAAATACTATATGCTTCACCTGAGAATGCAGTGTATTTTTAATAACAGAATAACAATAATTTTTATGTAGTCCTATTGTTTATCTTACTGATTCACATTTGATCTGGAAGTTTTTTGTAAAGCACACTGTGTGTGCAGTTTTATATATATCATAATATGACAAATATAAATTCAAATTAATCATCCCTCTTAAGAATATTGTTAATGTCTGCAGCAGCACTCTACCTGCTGCTCCATATCCCCTGAGATGTTCCAAGTTTCTGAGTGGCTTCAGAAATTTGTTTCTGTATGACGGACAAGTGCTTTGCAGTCCTTCAATCCTCTTTTAGGTGTGCGATCCTGTATTCTGTTACTTCTCTCTTTTCATTGTGTCTGTTCTGGGCTCTTAGTGGGATGGACAAAGCCTGTTCATGAAACAGGTTTTAAAAAACATATTCTAAATGTACAAAAAAGAACTGGAGATGGGTATTCATGTATTGATAGACAAATGCTGCACAATTTATGTGCTATTGTCTGTGAGGTATTTAAATCATTGTGTTTTATTATAATGCATTCTCTGGGATTAAGATCTTGCCTACTTGTAGCTCTTCAAAGAACCAAAGCCTCGTTTTTATTTTTGCGGCAAACTAGTTGCAAAATTAGTGATAAAGGAAGCCATAAAGAACTATCTCTGCCCTCTTTGTTTTCATGAATTATAAAGGAAGAGAATTTTTATAACTGTGCTGGCGCTAATTGCTAACAAATACACAAATCCAGAGAAGCTGGAAAATGCATCCTCTTACAATTGAATATATGGCTGCTTCCCGCACAAGTGTGTAGAAATAGTCATGCAGTAGGTAAAATTAACTGTAAAATGCAAGTGATAAGAATGGATTGCACAGTGCAGTACCTAAGATATGTACTCATTACTTGAGTTTTAAAGTAAAAGATAGTGTAGTAAATGCTTTCATTGTGTTGAATTCTTTGCGGCTTATTTGATTTTTCCAGACTGCAAATGGAAAAGCCACATTGTTCAAAAAATTTTACTTCCTGATAGGAAATTAAATGGTTACAAAAATTGCAATTGTATAAAATTGCGGTTGTGTGTATAAACCAGTTTTGACCTGGTAATAAGGAAGATTGTTCAGAGGCTAAAACAATATTGGAGCTACCATGATGGTATGGGAGCATCACATTAACAGTATGCAGCTACTTTTTGGTCTGTAGGAAATAAAAATTAAGACTGATAAAATTTAGTGAAAATAATACTGAAGGTCTTTTGTTTTATTACAGTGAGTTCCCCGATGGATGAAGTGCTGGCTTCCTTGAAACGTGGCAGCTTTCACTTAAGAAAAGTTGAGCAGAGAAGTCTTCCTCCTTTTCCTGATGAAGATGATAGCAATAACATCTTGGCACAGATCAGGAAAGGGGTGAAACTGAAGAAAGTACAGAAAGATGTTTTGAGAGAATCCTTTACCATTCTGCCTGATACTGACCCTCTGACAAGGAGCATCCATGAAGCATTGCGAAGGATTAAGGAAGCATCACCTGAGTCAGAGGATGAAGAGGAGAGTTTGCCTTGCACAGACTGGGAAAACTAACCTGTAATTAAACCACATTAAAAAATATTGCTACAACAGTTTTTCTAGAGCAGTAGCAGCTAAGCCTGAAGTTGTTCATTCTAGGAGATTTAGTACAAATGTGACTAAACTGTCTGACGTTCGGCGTGGTAAAACATGCACGTATGAATTTAGTATCGCTGACTTTTCAAAAAATTTAATGTTTATAATAAGGAAAACATTTTTTAGACAGTACCGTAGGACTTTACTGTTTCAGTACTTTTGCTGAATTTTCAGGACTGCTCCTGAAAACAGCTCTATCTTATTTTTTAAATTTGAAGGGACAGTTCCCAGCTTACCAAAAGACTTTAAAAAGCAGCACAATCATGCTTGGACGCACCTTATACTTACTTTCTAATTACTTCTAGCCTTGTAAAAATGGGGCATGTGTTATCGCTTCAGACTGAATAACTTTTAGGTGAAGGACAGGTAGATTTGAATGCTGAACACATTGAAGGCTCATGGGTTACCCTGTGTGGCTGACTTAATGATGACTCAGTTTCAGTCTCTAAAATCTCTAACTTAATTGCATTTCCTGGCTATAAACAGTAAATATACAAATACAGTTTATACTTCTGCTGTTCATATGAATTCCATGAAATTCCATTAATGCTAAGCTACAGTGACCAAAAGTACAGATCTCAGACTTCAGCAGGTGAAGTTAATGATTTCAGAACAACCCAAAAATTGGCAAGAGATCAGTTTTCAAAATAATAGCTGCATCAGTAGCTCAAAGAGATTTATGACTGCAACAGTAGCATAGAGCACTTTTCTGAGATGGTTCTCTTCTGTTACTGGCACATGAATCAACTTGAGTATCAGTGAAGGTTCCCAATAAATCTAAAATTTGAGAAACCAGAGGTATGACAATTTGTAAAGAAACTAAAAATCTGTTTAGAAAGGCAGTTTCAACAGAAGAAAAGATAAATATTTGTAATCCTTGCAACACAGTTAGCAATATAAGAAGATAACCTTTCTGAATGTTCACAATCCAGCATTTCTGCCCTGGTTAGTTGTTACCATAGCTGGACAGTGACTGTTGGTAAAGTGCTACAGCTGTTTAAAACCTGATTCTGATTTAGCACATCATGTGCTGAATGTGTGATTAGGAAATACCATCTCAAACTGTTCCATTGGTATGCTATTTTCAAATAATAATATTGAAAATTTTTGAAAAGGAATTGGCCACCCTAATGATTTCATACTGTTTAATTGTGGCTTGCTCCTTCTATTCCATACCAAATGTACTGCTAGTTTTGGAGTTGAAACTCCAGGAGTGGAGATGTAGTTAATTCTTGCTGAAACTAGTGAAAATAATTTTGCTTTCATGTAACTTCTTTCTATACTTGCATACTGAAAACTCCACAGCTCTTCAGAAATCAAGTGACATGTCTTCAGAAATCTCTTCAGAAAGCTCTTCAGAAATCAAGAAAGGACATGTCTTGGAACTAACCGGGCTTTCTCAGTGCAGTTATTCTAATTTCCTAGATAACAGATCAGATTTAAACTTTGTGACTTGACTTTTTTTTTAGTAAATCTATTCTATTGTTTAGGATTTTGTTTGCATTTTTTTGGCCAGGTAAAAAAGACTTTTCCAAGACTGACTTAATTTTTTTTTAAATTGAATTGGTTGACTGCCTAAACATTTTACATTGGAAGTGCATCTTAGAATTCTTCTGTGGTCATTGCCACACAATATAAATACATGTTTTCCTCTGCTATTTGCAGCCCCATAAAAGCAGTTTAGAGTGCAAGCTGAAAATCACGTCACACAGCCCCTGGTTGTTGTCTCCTTTTTGCCAGTCTACATCCTGCTGAAGTTCTGTGAAATCACTTGAACCTAAAAGCAGGATTCACTGTCAGAGTTGGGAGTATGTGCTCCGTGTTCTTCACATGGAGTATCTGGGACCTGCTTTTCCTTACCAAGGCCGTATTTTATTATGAAAACAGCCCCATTTTCATTAGGGGAGATTATTTAATAGATAAGGGTTTAGACTGAAAAAGGGTTGTACAGAACAGCTCAGAAAGAGCTGTACTAACAGCTCAGAGAAGAAGCAGTCCCCTGCTGTCAAACCACATGAAATATTTTGGGAGAACAGAGGTTGAGACAAAACCCTTGAAAAATTCAGCTGAATACTTTCCATAGAGATGAGTATACTTGCTTGAAGATGCTGACTGGTTTACTAGCGTTCATCATACAAGAGTAAAATGTAATGAAAATCTGTTGTAGAAATTGCAGGCTAGTATTTTTTGCTATAAGGTTATCCATTTAATATCATACTTTAAGACTAACCTACTGACTTTTAATTTGTAAGCTCTGCACATGCCATAAACAGTAGCATAGAGATTTTAGGTTGAAAATGTGTACACTAAAGTACACATTTTATACAAACTATGCTTTATTATACATACATCTGCATAGACTAAATGTAATGCAGTTAGTTGCCGTATAAATGAAGGCAAAATCTGATACAGTGATGTATGTTTATCAAGTGCCAAAAGTTGTCTTGATATAGGTGAAGAGAGTGTGAGCAGTGTTCAGTGAAGTGGTTTCATTAATTAATGAAGTTTGAAGACCAAATAATACTAACTAATTCTTGCAGATCTAGTAATTTCTTGTATTACCTGCTCTATGACTTAACTTCTACATAAAGTTATGCCTAACTTTTTTAAGAGCAGTTCCTTCCATACAGACATTCTGAAACATGTAAAAAGATACTGAGGCATTCTATATATTGAAATAACTGAAACAGTAGTGTGAATATGTAGTCGCTTCAGTATGAAAAATCCAAGAGATTACTGGATATCAAAAGTATCCTGAGAATATCTGCGTGTGTATACATAATAGTGCACATAAATCAGAATAGTACACTAAGAGTACTGTAAGTAATGCAAAACCTGAGTTCCTGTCAGTGGTGGACAAATTAACAAACATCACGTGAGCTTTTGTTCTCTGTAGTCTAATCCAGTATTTTGCAGCTGTTCAACTCTAGTCTGTGTTAACTGCCTGTTATACCAGAAGGCAAAAAAAAAGACCTGGTCATATTATGTGTTTTCTGGCTCCAGAGTTACTGTGTCATTACCCTGGAAGCAAGGAGGATCTTTGCGCGGTACACACTGCTCAGTATATTGCATGTTAGAATTGCCTAATATGTTAATCAGAGAATATTTTTATAGCTGTTTAGCTTTTCAGATGTTCCTTTTTCTTTTTTCCCAAACAGGTGCTTGACAGCCACCAATGTGAGAAAAGAAACCCAAGTTGAAGATTACTTTTCTTCTGCATTTCTGAGAATTCAGAGCCAGCATTTATGACCGTCAATTCCACAGGAGGCTTTCTTTGGCAAAGAAATAGTCTTTCTTTGGCAAATGACTCAGTACATAGAAAAAAATGGCCTGAAATGCTAATTTCAGGTCACTTTTTTCTTTATTTCTTCAAACAAATTCTGGTTTGGGCAGAAAGCTAAGTTTAGATGTGCATTTTATACTATCAAGAATGCCCGAAACTTAAGCACTTTTTATATTTGCGTTAGTAATGTATGGCCAGTTAAGTGAGGGGGGCATTTTGAGTTGGGAGACTACTTGCTGTTAGAATAACTTTGGGTTTCCAAACCAGCTATAAAATGTCCCCTTCACTGCACTGAATATCTCATGTGCTTAAAAATTCAACAAAATGGCTCCCTGCAGAGAAGCTTACTGTGTAGCAGACTGATATTCCAGAAAAGAGGAGAATTCCTAGTTGCACTACAGTAACTGAAATTCAGTAACATGCAACTAAGACTTTTTTTCTTCTTAGCTTGAAGAAGCATATGTCAGTATGAAAAGCAACAAGTAGACCACAGCACAATGAGAATTAAGAGTTGAATTCAGTACATATTCAAGAATGTGTTTGTTTCCATCATGATGCATTTAGCAAGACATACTGCAGCACCTTTTTAGAAGGTCATTTGTAGTCTGACATCTTTTTAAAGTAGACATTTTCATGCTTTTTTAAAATAATATTTAGCTATGCTGAACCAAGTTAGTTATACTTTTATCATTTGTTATAAGAAGCAATATTTTGTAATTTCATACTTAAAAATATTTTTCTCTTTTGGTTTAAAATGGCTTTTGATTAGTCTGAGCAGCCTTCTTTAAAAAAGATCAAAGCACTTAGGCATACTGATAATTCAGTTGAGAAAATCATGCTTTTCTTGCTGATTTTCATTATTCCCTTCAGTGGCTGCGAAAATGTTTGTATTTCATACCCTAAAGCCTACTGGCTGAAAAAAGTTTCTTTTGATTCTGACTGTTTTATTTTTAAAGGAGAGTTACAACTTCCTCTGCAGTGAATACTTAGGAGTAGTCCTAAACCTCATGTCTAATGGCTGCAGGCAGCTACTCTTACGATACCACAGTACCAAGAGGTATGTCAATACAGAGATACAAGTAGCCTTGTACCACCTACAGACCTCATGTGGTATTAAAAATCAGCCCATTACATGTCTAGGAAAGCTGAATTTTCACTAGCATTTTGTTTTTACTAGCGTGACATACACTGTGTTTGAGAAATACACAGTCCTTGTCCTTTGTGTTGTGTGGTCCATTCACTGTTCTTCTTTTGACAGATAAACTACTATATGGGGATCTGGGTTCTTTTAAGTGGAGTTACTCATTGCTGCTGTCGTGTAATGGAACACGTACTGTGTTAACATTTATAACAGGGGATTTCACGTCTTGCCGTTTACTTACAGAGAGAGGAGCAGGAGAACTTACCTTAGCAATAGGCTGTGTAACCTAAAGGAACCTCACCTCTGGGACCCTTCAGTCTATTGAAGATGTTTTGCTGTGGCTGTCCAAAAATTAAAGCACTGTCAAACATCTCGAAAGGATTTTCTTAACCATGTTGCCTTAAAGTTAGTGAACATAGGTTTTCAAAGCACTTGCGAGCAGTGTTACTGTAGAGTTGTATCAATTTTGCTGTATTAGTTGCCAGGTCTCTATTTCTCAGCTCTGTGAAACACCTGATACTGGCTTTCCACAGGCCTAAAACTACATTATGCTTTTTTTTTTAAACTTATTCTCTGAATTCTGAGTTACATGGTATGGTTGCAAGCTGTCTATGCTGTGTTCATGCAGCAATGGCAGCAGTTTCAAGGTTCATCATAATCATTCGACACTTCCTATACCTTAAGCTGTTTTGCTCTACATTTGTCTGTATTTTCAGTCACACCACATATTAAAACCAAGGTAATCAAGTAAATTTTTGGCTGTAGCACAAAGCAGAATATGATGTAGAATGGTAATTCACGTTGTACATCTCATCTGAAACTTCGTGCTAAATTAACAGTGGTGAAAAAGCATCTTTTATGTCCATTTTTTCCTATTTTTCAGCCTGCAGTTTTATTCCTTGGAGTATGCCTACAGAACACTAGCAAAATTCCAAGCCGAGGAAAAATAATGTAAATTTAAAGTATTTGTGCATTGGTTCCCTTGCACAACATGTTTGTCTGCAGTTTACCACTGTGGTGTTATTTAATAGCTCCATGCTGTACTGTTACTACAGTTTTCAGATATGTTTGCCATGTGATCTGTCATCTTTGCCTTGAAAAATGTGTGCATGATTGGTAAAAATTACTCTCCTTAATCTGTTTCATATTTAGCTGAAATCTTAGATTTCTGTAGTAGCTTAGTCTAAATAGAAATGGAGTTCTCATATGAGCATGTATTTTATGGGCACACAAAAAGTAGTTGTTACGCTGAGCATAGCAGTATATATCAGTTCAAAACTGCCATCTTCTGTGTGGAAAGTAAATGGGGTTTTTTTTCCACATCCTGCTCAAAAAAATAAGAAAAATCCTCAACCTAAATCTCCATGAGTCACTAGATGTCACAATTTCACATAATTTTCACTTTGATATAAAAATTGTGCATATTTAGTGTACACAGGCTAATGCATAAAACTTACCATCCTTTGTAATGTGAAATTTTCCAGTGGGATGGCTACAGCAGAAATTGGGGAAAGTTTAAGTGTATTTATAAGAAACTTATGGAAATTATGACAGTCCTGCATTGAGGTTAGTTCTTCCACAGCTGAGAAAAGCTGTAATAATTGTGTTGGTCCTTGAGAAATCTTGGCAAGCATCACTAGGGAAAAACACGTAAACATGCGCAAGGAAAGAGAGCCTCCATAAAAAGACCTGCCTATTGATATTTTTCATTTTATTGTAGTGGCTGCGTTGTTCTGTTGCTAGTTATTTATATCTTAAGTAGTTCGTCAGCTTTTGGGCTTTTTCAATTTTTAGAAACTTCTTCCTTTGTTCAAATTAAAAGTTTTACTATGATGTAACTGATCCAGTGAGGTAAAGATTTGGAATGCATAGCATTTATTGTGCAAATGCTTATGTAAGGACTGAAAAATCTTGTATGAGTGGGAACAAGAAACTAAAAACTCAGTTTCTACTAAAATAACCAAAATGTAAGGTAAACAGCAATAGTCTTTTGTTCAGAAATGGAATTTGTATCAAGAAGTATTTCATGTTCTCACTCACAGAGGTTCCAGATCCTTTATAAATGACCAATAGTCTTACTCACTTTACTGTATTTTCTTGTTAGTTATCTGTCTAGGGTAGATGAAGGCTTATTTTTCTCAAACGTCACTTAAGTTTTGCTTGGTTGGGTTTTTTTTGTTTGTTTATTTTTTTGGGTTTTTTTGTTTTGTTTTGGGTCTTTTTTTTAAATCTGACAGTCTGCATTCTACATCAGACACTTGTAAAATAAATTAGTATGATTATGTATTGTGTTCTTTTGTGACTGAATTGGGGATAGAACTCAACATACTTCACTACATTATTTGTAAAGAATCATTTTGAGTATAAGCACTATATTCTGTACTGTTTAATAATAAAGTAATGATAGATGCATTATTGAACATGAAACTTATTGAGACGAGGAGGCAGAAACATTGGTTAATGTTACCCTTATTCCATTTGTTGCACTGAATTTCAAGAGTGTAATTTGTAAATCAAGTTTGCTCATGCGTGTAATGAGATTTTATTTTCATTGCAATGCTTATGTAATTAAATTACCTGGATATATTTCTGGTGATGATTCCATAAGCATGGACAATATGTTGTTAATGTTTGGCACTACAGAATTAATGTTAAGAACCAGCGAAGCGTCTTGCAAAGAAAAGGAGTAACAGAAGCACCTTACTGGGAGAGCATGTTGCATGATTTCAGTGCTCTTTGAGCTGACAGACAGCAGGTCATCCTAAACTTGACTGGAAGTTGCTCTTTGGTGTAATAAGCACATCAACATATTGCTGTCAATGCTATCAACACAATGGCTATTTTTAACCTATAAATATACTGTAATTTAAGTTTTCCTACAAAGTGAATTTATATTTAATTGCTGCCTAATACATAAATACTTAGAATTTTTAGGAGGGTCAAGGGAGGGAGGGTGGGCATGTCAGTATATTCGTGGGAGGGGCTGTTACATATATGGGTCTTTGTACTTCCCATTCAGTTTGACTGTTAATCCAAAACTCACAGCTCTGGCTGTGGTGAATCTGCAACCTGACATCTATGTATTTTTATTGTGATTCAGGTCTTCTATATTCTGTGGCCCAGAGCTTCAGAATTTGACAGAAAAGGTCATCTTTCCATTCTCAAATGTGAATGCTCTGTACCTCTAATATGGAAAATGACCAAGCAATGAATTTTACTCTGCTGAGTTTCTAATATTAATGTGTAGAGCATTATCTAATGCTCGTTAACCAATAGTGTGTTCGTTAGAAAGAAGTAGAAAGGATGAAGACCGTTTTGGTGCATATAGTCCAAACTTTGCAGAAACTTTATTCCAGAGACTTTCACCTATACAGGAATTAGTTTGCCATAAACTGGCTTGATTTTCAGAGTATAAACATAGTTTTGACTTCTGAATTGGTATATAGGTGTTGGGCATTGGGGATATTCACTAAACATCTTCCAGTGTGTTGTTGCTGTTACTATATGTTTTGAATTTCATCTTAAGTGTATAGAAATGCATCATCATTAAAAGGAAAGCTTAAGAAATACAGATGGCTGCAAGTTGTCTTACATGATTGAAGCCAGTGAAGCTTAATGAAACTAACTTCTTTGTTAAGCCTGTTGAATAAATAAGAAATAATCAAAAGAAAACAAATTTTCCATTCTCTAGCTTTGTGCAATATTATCATTAGACTCAGACACTACTAGCACATTGTGCTTGGCTTTAAGAAAGTTCTTTAACTCCATTATATTCAAAAGAACATATTAAGTGCATATTTTCTTGTAAACAATTGTGCAAATTTACTATGCGTGAAAATGCTCAAAGTTATAAAGTATTAAGCACAAGTAAGTTTTAAAAAAGTTAAGAACTAAAACATTTCTAGCAATACCTAGAAACTAAAAAAAGTTTTAATTATCTGCTTCTTGGTCTTTTTTCTTTAGTGCAGCTTTTCTGCAATGCAAGTTTATTGCTGTGTATTCCATGGGGTTTTATTATCATGATTCAGAAATTTAAACCTGTACGCAAAGTACTGCATTCACCTTATTGTACATGCAATGTAACATCATACTCACAGTTTTGGTGCTTTAAAATTATTCCTCTTTTCTTTATTAAAGGATATTTATTTGACCACTGTCTTGGTTTTAACTTTGATTATATACTAGCATTTAAAAAATACTTCTTTGTACAGTTTGTTTCCCACGGAAAAAAAAATTCAGTCCTAATTAATTTCTGTTCCCATTGTTATTCTTACAACTCCTGAAATTGTCATGGCTTACTGGTAGGTAATTGCATCTAAGCTGTGTTGCAGCGTGGAATAATTGTATTTAGGTGACATCTTTGTAAATGAAGCCATGTGAACAATTTAGATATTATAGAAGAACCTTGTGCTAAAATAATGCAAGGTAGTTGTGCTTTATTACCAGTCAGACCCACTTTCCATCTCTTAATCCAAAGACAGTCTATGAAAAAAAGGTAAAAGTTTAATTAGAGAAATGTTACCATGTCCCTAGGAACTAGAGTACCTAGCTGTCTGTGGGTAAGTTTTTCCTTTTATTCCTCTGGCCATTTTGTGTTTTTATTTATGTAGACATAAATCTTACAAAAGAGGTGTGTTTTTATTGTCTCTCTTTCCCCTTTTGCTTCTGTGTTTTTGGGGCAGTGTGGGTAGCTTGTATTTCTAGCTGGTCCCACAACATGAGGCAACTAAAAAATCAGTGTATTTCTGGAACAAGAAATTTTTGTGCTATTACAATCCTGAGAAAACAAGGAAAAGGGCATTTTTAAGAGCACCATGAAACAAAGTTAGTATTTGCAGTGCAAATCTACATTGCAACATGTCTTACACAGAATTCAAGGCCTGCCTGGCTTTGGTTTCCTAGTGTTTTTCATGCCAGGTAGTAATGACACTTAATTTTGGGTTATGGCACAACATGTAGAACAAGTACAAAATGTGTTTCAAAGTAAGTAGTTCTTTGATCATTGCTGACTTAAGAGAGAAGAGAGTTGCACTTGTGTCTGAGGTCTGTTCCTAAAGCTCTGGCAGTGTGTGATCCTGGCATGGGTGCCTGCGCAAGTTCTGCTCTGTGAGACAGGCTGATGCACCATCAGCTGATTCTGCTTTGGCATTGGCTTCAGTAGATAAGGAGATGTTTTTTTATAACTCTGCAGTATCCATCCAGGTTGGCAGTGAATTTAATGTGTGCATCAGGATTGCAGATGAGTGAATGTATCTGTAGGCAGACTTGAAATGCAGTGGTATGCCATGCAGAATAAGGCCTCTTGTTTGTACAACACAGAAGATGAAAGATACGTAGAACTGTAAGGGGTTTTTTCCTGTTTTTTACATGTCAGATGTAAATCAAACGTACATTGTAAATAAATATTCACTGGGCCACAGTGCCTGTGAAACTTGTAGAAATAAAAACCTCTTTCTCAGGGGAGCTGTTGCTACATGCAAGGTTTGTTTCTGTTCCACCCCTTAATGCTCAACAGAGGCAAATAGGTACAAAGGAGAGAAGTGAAAACGGAAGGTGTGTTTGGCAGATGTTGTTCTCTAAAACCTGTGAACCATTCCTATTTTCAGCAGCTCTTACTGCTTCTTCCCATCATAGGGAGAAGCCCGTTTTGTAGGCTTCTTTGTTCCTGCCATAGGAGGGAGCTTGCCAGAATCCAGGACTTACCCAGTGTCTCCGAATCTTTGGATCAGTAAGCCACTAGTGTGTCGCTGCCACCACCACAGCCTGAGCTTTATGCTCATGTCACAGATCACTGTCTAGAAGTACAGAGGTGTGCCACTGTGGTTTTGCCTTTTGTAAAGGAAGGATATAATGTCTGTAAAATTTGAGAAAATGGTCTCTTTAAACCTTAGATGTACCATGGCAGCAATTTAACTATTACAGGCATCACACAAACTGCCCTTCAGCAGGAAACCATCCCAGGGGCTTTACTAGGAAGCTACAGCATCATCGCCGTATCACCTACCTTGCTTACAGAAGTGCTGCAGATTTCTGTCCAACTCTCCATCCTGCAGAATTGATCCCACAGAGATGCCTTCCCTCTCTTTTCCCCCTTTTTACTAAGATCCTCAGTCTCTCTTACTTTCTCAAAACTTTGTGCTAACCACAGTAATGTTAGCTGTCCAGACTATCATCAGCTCCAAGGCAGCACATCTCCCTTGAAATGTTGCTTGCACAGGAAGGCAGAGGTTAGTCTGTGCTGTTAATGCTGCTGTCTGTCTGTGTTGTTGCTGGGGTTAACTCATGATTAATCAACCAAAATTCAGGGGGAAAAACCCCCAGAACAAGAGTTACATTCACGTGAACTCTGTATCTGCTGTCTTACCCCTTCATTCCTACTGTAGTTGTGTACTGTCTGTTGGGTACTTGTGCCACAGGCAAATCACCTGTATTGCTTTCTTGTCACTATTTCCTCACCATAGAATGCTGCAGACTTTGTGAGTTGTCTCAGACATCTCACTACACCCCATGTTGCATATATAAGACTAAGCACATTCGTGGTCTTTCAAACAAAAGTCACTGTTTACTTAATTCTTTCATCTTAACACTTCTCTGATTAGCATCACGTTCCCTCTGTACATTATTGTTTAAAAGTCACAGGAATAAGGAAAATTGAAGAATCATGCAATTCATACAAAGCACTGCTATTAACTATACTTTTTCTTCCTCAGTACTTTATTTTAATCCCATTCGATTTCAGTAAGTATAACTGAGTTATTAGCATACAAAATCATCAGTGCATGCTCAAACAGCCATGCATGTTAAAAGCACAATTTAAACAACATAACAGACTTTTATGAATCAGCTTCTTTTGAAGCATCATAAAGGGATGGCCTTTTTCCCCCCACATGCACTTGCTGTGAGTAGAATGACTGTTGGAGTGGGTAGAGTCCTGTAAAAAACAGTTAGACAGAGAAACCACTGCACACTGCTTTGGGTTTCTAATGACGTGTTAAAAAACCCCAGATATCTTGAATTGACATAATAAAATTAAATTGAAAGTATTAAAAAAAAAACATACATCCTATACTTTTGTTACCAGAGTACGTATATCTTTGTCATTCCTGTAATGGTTTCCTAAAGAATTCTGCTGCTGAAAAGTCACACCAGGTGATTGACTGCAGTGTCTACTGGCTGTAGGCTCCTCATAACAGCAAAGTTGAAACACAGGGTTAATTCTCCTCCTGCCAGCACCACTGTATGAACAAATTATTTCCCCACTCTTGCAAGAGTGTTCTGTTTGTCCCCTCATGCACCCATACCTTGTTCTGTCACTCAGCTCTGTGCTCAGTGGGTCAGGCTGTTGACTTTTGCAAGTCTGGCCATTCATGGGCCATTCCACCAGTGCCTGTGGCCAGCAGACAAGGTAAAAAAACCCGAGTAATACCTGCAGGGTGCCTACTCATTAAGCCATTCTGGGAAAAGTTCTGGGAGGACTGCAGAAACTCTCCTCAGTCAAAGGTTGCATTAGACAGGGCAAACTCTTCAGGACATCAGGTTTGTCAATCTTTTTAAAAAAAAATTGAAAATGAAAGCTGTCTACTAGGGCTGTGTTTTCAGGGAGAGTATGAGCCACACATTGCCTACCCTGGCATGCTTTGCTTAGATTTGTTTACAAAATAACATATGATATTTAAATCCTGAAAAGCAGTTATATTTCCAAGTCAATGCTATGTCACATTTTGCAGGAACTCCCAATCCTTCAAGTATTCTGCTTTTAATCTCTAATTTGTGGTAAGAAACTTTGAACAGAAACTATGTGTCCCTGACAGCATTTGTTGAGGCTGCAGTGTAAGCCATCAGGGATAAATCTGGGTTCTGCTGCCAGCCATCAGCTGGTTGAGATAACTACAGACTCCCTGCCTTTTGAGGCCCAGATGAACAAATCTGCTGCAGTCCTTGGTGGATACTCAGGGTTGCAGGGATGCTTCTGAATGAGGAAGTGCTTGGTACTGTCAGTAGTACCAGTTTGACTCAGTGACTGAATTCAAAATCTCGCTTCTGCTCCCTTCCCAGTGGAAGGAACCTAGCTGTTCCCCAGGAGGACACTGCAGTGTCTTTTGTTAACCCATCAACATGCCATTGCAATAGCATGCTGTGAAGTTTCAGTAAAAAAAACTTACCCTGAAATACTGTAAATTAGAATTTCTTCACTAAAATCTGTCAAGACCTTCCGGCTGATGAAGGCCTGATCCCCTTGACATCCCACTGTCACCAGCTAACTATTCCCTAAGTAGCTGCATGCCAGCATTCATGCCACGTAAGACTCAGCACTGTGCTTGTGTGGGTCATGGAGGTCAGCTTAAAACTGGCTCTAGTAGCAGCCCCCTCTTCTGGTCTAGCCCCTCTACAGAGAGAATTAAAATGTTATGGCAAATTCCACAGCCACCTAGTGGCTCTTGCTGAGCTGTCCTAGTATTTATTGCTGAGCTGTAAAACCAGCCTCAAAGACTAGTGAATCTGTTTGTCCTAATCCTGTAAGTGAATCATCCTCACTGCCAGGTTTAGAGAGGTGATTGCATGTTTGGACACACCGTCAGGTCCTGGTGCAGTTGCTTGTTCAGTCACAGAGCTGACCAATGCTGTGCTCTGTGGGGCCTCATTTCCTTCTGGATTTTAGCTACCTATGTCCTTGTCATAGTTTCAATACTGCAATTTGGCCCAAGTGTCAAAATTCCTTTAAACCCCTCTGAAATGACAGCACTGTTTGCCACCTGCCCAACCTGCCAGTCCAGATTAAGTCCCATAGCTGGATTTCCCAGCCTGACTCAGGTATACTGCAGCAGTTGCACAGAGAACTGCTCTCATTTTTGTGCTAGTTCTCTCATGGAGGTTTCCAGTGTAGCTATAATTCCTTTGCAAAAGACCTGTCACCTATTCCAGCTCATTACGGAAATCCTCTAGCTTGATGGAAACTTTTACTGCCAATCCTAACACATTTTTGCATTTTGACTTGAAGATTTACATGTGGATTATAGGTATTTTTTATTTGTGCAATACAGTCATCATCAGTGAAGAGCCCAAAACCTCATGTCTTCTGAAAATACTTGCATTGCTGTCTTTTAGACAGCTGTGATTCAAAGTACTTCCTCGTGGCATGCCTCAGTAATGCTTGTTTAGAAGATCCCCAGTGCTCCCTCACTGCCTCTTCTCTTGGCATGTTTGGCTGGCTGGCTCCTTCACTGAGGCTGAGACATTCATGCACAACAGTCAGCAGCTCAAACCCACAGGTGTCTTATATTTGTGGGTTTTGGGGCTTTTTGGGTTGCCTGCTGGGTGAGCTTGACACTCAATATTTATGTTTCTCATTTTATAGGCAGTTTAGGACTTATAGTGACTGTAAATGTGTTTGGTTGTTCCATGTTATGCCAGAGAAAACATGGAAAAAAAGGAAAAATACAAGAAATAGAGGATAACAGAAGTTTTGACTTGTAGTTTCAAATGGTAACAATAACCACTTCAAATGAAGCTTTCATAATTTCTTTTCAAAGAAGTGGGGGAAAGCAGCTTACAGCAAATCAATACATTACCCTGCTTCCTTAAGGTATGTAGAATGAAATCTCCCAATTTTTCCCCCTGCAAGCAGAACTTCAGATGTGCAAAATGCTGTGGAGCAGAAGAGCTCCAATTGGTAATGATGGGCCTACAATTTTGAAGCAGCAGCTTCTGAACAAAGGAGCGCAACCCCTCCGGAGTGACTTCTGGGACAGACAGTAAGTGCAGCTTGCAGGGTGTAGCAGTGAGGCTATGCAGGAGAGACTCAATGCAGGATGCTGACACAAAATACTACTCGAGTCACTCAGCTACATGCTACTACCACAGCTTCTCTCACTAAGCTAAAGTCGGAGAGAGCTGTGCCTTACGCTGATAGATTTCTGATTCACATTACTCTGGATTCTTGATAGATAAATCTGCTGGAATTATAAAAATAACCATGTATTCAAATGTGGAGAAAGTAGATTTAATTTTTAAATTTCTACCCATAGATGAGGGCTATGATGTTTCTCCTGCAGGCAAGTACGAAGTCATTTTACTTCACATTTCTTTTTAAAGACAACTCTGCTGATCATTTAACAAATACAAGCCAGACTCAGAGAATTTCAAAGGTCTTGCTCCCTCTCTACAAGTAGCTGCATGACCATATTTAATTCAACAGCAGGAAATCTGTGCACACAGATTGTATTTACACATACCTTGCCAGTGTAGCTCTTCCTCTCCCCTTAGCACCTGGATGCATGGTATTGTTTGTGAACATCCTTAGGTCTGCCTCCTTCTTGATTTACTGGGAAAAAATCCTTCTTCTTCAAGAATTACCAGAGTCACAGAAATGCAAGTTCTCTTCCAAGAAAATGTCTGTGTTGCTATTCTCAATCTAATGGAAGCAAAAGCAGCTGACATACTGCTGGATCCATGCATTGAGGTGAGGTGAGGATTGGATGGGAGCAGATAAGAATCCCCAAAGCAGGGAACAAGGTTGGAAACTACTTCCAAGTTAAAAGAAAGAAAAAACCCCAAACCCAGGTCACAATTCCATTAGATGAACGTCAGAGGTGATAGGAAGTGATGGCAGGAGAAAACAGGGAGCACTGATGGGTAATACTGGTACCAAACCTCTAGAGTTTTGAAGGTAAAATACTGAAAGGACATAGGGCTTGCAGACTATCAGGACTTCAGCTGTGTTCCTGAAACACACCCCCCGTGCTGACCTTGAGTAGCTATAGCAATCAAGAGTGGAGTTTTGGGGCAAGCCAGGTATACTCAATGTCAGCATGATGTGAGCACCTAAGCAAAGTGAGATCCTTTCAGGTGGTTTGTCATTCCCTGTGCAAATCATTGTCACCTATTTTACAGCTACACAAGGGCTCCACACTAGGGAATCTTTCTGAAATCTGTGTTTCCCCCACCCACCACAAATTTAAAACCCCTTTGATAGTTACTCTCCTTCCAATATCTTTATCTGAAAATGATAAAAACTGCCAGATGTATTGTTGCATCTGAGCTCTGCTTATGCAAAACCCAGCAATGAGGGAGAAAGTAGGTATGCTGTGTTTCTTTGGTCCTAGGATGAGCTGCCAGCAGTGCAGAAGCACTGCTGGCCACTACAGGTCCCTGAGAGGTTGTGGCAGGCAAGCTAAGAGACCCCATATGGTGTGAAACCCACTTCTGTCTAGTATCTAGAGGTATTGTGACATTTAGACTCACACCTCCTTTCTGGCTAGGCATGGCCAGAAGAGTGGACATGAGCTGAACTGACTCTGGGATCTAACGCAAAACTCTGCTCATTGTTCCAAAACATTTAACATAATGGGGAAAATTAATCCAACTTGTCTGAAGCAAGTGAAGTAAAATGAGGAACTAAGGCTGCTAAGCAAAACCAGAGATTTCAAATAACGTGTGTTTTTCTGTGATATGGTCTCTGCTTAGCACTGTTCAGAGGTAGTGCACAAATGCAGCATTACTAAGAAAATGTAAACAAGACAATTTGAACATTGCTTAGCAGAGTCAAGTCCATTTTCAGGAAAAGAATCCCCAGTGTGTCAGTGTGCACTTAACTGGCATGTTCAGTTACTGAGACTGAACTATGCACATTGGGATGGAGTTTCTTTATGGTATTTTTTAAATTGTCTTCTGACATCCAGATCTAATCTCTAATTAGATCTATCTTTGGCCTGAAGATTTTTGTAATTAACCAAGTTAAGTGCTTTTACTGATATCCACAGCTCTGCAGAAATGAAGGTCTGCAATCGTTTTCCATTCCTCTCTCCATGTGGTATTTCTGAAACATGGCTTTGATTTTGGCTTTTGAATGCAGTGTTCACAGAGTGCTGTTCAGCAGCCATTTCAGCACAGAATATGTAAGACGACAAAATGAAATGAGGTTTAGCCTCCTATTGAAGGCAAACCTGAAGTTAATCCCCAACTGGTAGAAAAGTGAGCAGAAATCAGAAACCTTTCACAACTGACAACTGAAAAGACACATCCCAAAATATTAACCTTTAATTGGTGCATTGTTCATTCTAGGTTTTTCTTTGAAGGAATTATCCTGGGAATGCCACCGAGAGCGTTAAATGATACTTGTTTGTGTAACAACTGGTTTAGCCCTTTATTTATTTATTTATTTATTTATATTTTACCTGAAAATGTATTTTCTTAAAGACCTTGTAACATCATTACTGCATTATCAGTTCATTTTGTTCTCCTGTTTCCTGGATATATTGGCCAGGAAAAGGAACTCCCAGTCTGTAACAGACAGTTTAATTCACATGTTTTACTTTATCCACATGGAAAAATGCAATTTCTGGATCATTGAGGCATATGGATTATGAACAATACACTCCAAAATTCTATCCAGACGGGGATATACTTACAAAAATCTTTTATGTCAAAGTCAGGATTTCACAACATAACACGCTAATGCAAAATCCAGTAGCACCTGAAAGATTAAGGGAGCTGCTGCTATCACTTGTACATAATTGAAAATTGAGAGGAAAAAAAAAGAGTAGCACATTCTCCGGAGAACAGCAAGTGTATTTCAAAATAAAAAGCTGTGGGTTTGATTTTTTCTCTCTCTCTCTATTTTTTCTTTTTTTCTTTTTTTTTTTTTTTCTTTTTAGTAGGTTTTTTTTCTATCTCTGTATTTCTGTGAGGCTTATGGTAATTCTTTTTGTTTTGTTTTTTCAGGAGTGTAGTTGCCATGTAACAAGTTATACACAAAGTGACTGCTCTCCCGTCCAGTGCAAGTTCAGGGTCATGTTTTTAGGCTATAGTACTGAACACTGTTTTCTTGTGTACATATTCCCATCAAAGATAGATACAATGTACAGTACTTTTCTCTGGAACAGTAATGTTTCAAATGGGAAAACTTTCATCTTAAAACAGAAGTGAAGAGGCTACAGTAGGTATAGCCACTTAAGTATGAACTTTAGATCACAATTTCTAAATACTTCCCTACTGTACATATACATTAAAAATAGTCTTAGACATAGGATTTTATTTATATGTGCACGTATGTCCACCTCATCCCATATTTATATTTGGCAACTGTTTGGTAATTCAAAGGTGCAGCCCTCAGTAATTGTATTAAAAAAAAAAAAAGAAAAAAGAAAAATAAATGAAGCTTATCTACTCTATGAGAAAAGAAATTCTCAAATATCAATTTCCAATTTTAAATTTAATTTCAATAGGAAAATATTAAAAATGTGCACATCTAAATTTTTTCCATGTTCTGTATATACATATGTGTGTGTACTTATACATAGAAATGCTCATGTACCACACATATTCACAAAATTTAAGTGGAAATATTTCTGTCCACTATTTTTCCCACACATATGACATCATATCTTTAAAAATGTCAATAATAATATCATTAAAAATAATATTACATTTATTCCATCATTAACTTTATGTTTTTTATTCTTTCTTCATCCTTATTATGTCCACTGAGCATTAAAAGGCCAAATTCTCCTTGCACTTCCACGGATGTTATGCCAACGGAATGTTGCTGACATCACATCAAGGACACATCTGGTTTACAGCAGCACAAGTGACAGGAGAATCAGGCCCAAATATCCCCAGGAAAATTAAAAACTGGCTGTTTCTGCTCATATGGACCTGATGAAGATATACACATCACTGTCTAAAATCCCCTGAATGATAAACATGTAGCTCACCACAAAGTTTTCAACCAATAGCACAATGAAACAAGCTCCCCCCACCCCTTTAATAAATGTGAGAAAATACCCTAAAAAATATGGAGAAAGCGTAAACATTGTGTATATTACATACCATATAATACATGACAGTTTAGCATTTAACCTAAGCCACTTCCCTGACTAGTCAGGGGAGACCTGATAAATCACCAGTTAAGGAAAAAGGAAAAGGTATTTTAGAAATAAAGCATGTCTTTCCAATATAAATGACAACCCGTGTGTATTATATGGTATATACACACAGTACACACATGAAAACAAACTTATCTTTTCTAGTTTTGAATATCAGTCTCTAAGTGAAGAAAACTGTGTTGTACAAATTTAATAAGCAGCTAGGTTTCATGTTTAACATTCAAATTAATTTGGGGAGCAAACAAAGGTTCGTGCATCTTTCGACTCTGAGGTCTGACACTCATTCATACATTTAAAAAAAGCCCTCTTCAGCATTACAAGCAATTTATGGCAAGAATGCACTGTGATGCAAGACACATGACACTTGGCTTACCTTTCAAAGAGTTGGGTTTCTCTAAATAAATCTATTCTATAAAGAAGTGTGTGTTTGCCAAAAGTCTGTTAAAACTACATCAAAACAACTTTAAAACCTGCTCACTGAGGATAATTGAACTCAGTTGTTTTGTTTTTAAACATTTAGTTAACAGTTCAGAATATTGCCTGGTGTAGTTTTGATAAGGATGTGATATGAAGACCCATAAAAGAGTAAACACGTCTTCAATTCAATTTGCTATGACCACAAAATTTCAAGAAACAGCCTTTTTGGCTAGACACATTCAGTGTACGAAAAATCCCTTGCAGTAGCTCTATGCCCTTAATGCAATCTGTAACAAAACAGTGCTCCCCATAAGCCATTATTCACAAAACTTCTATTTCATGTGACATTCTGAAAAAGTCTCCTGCAGAACAGGTTAACAGCAAATTGAACATTCAATATATGTATCAAGGCCAGAAAACAAACAACTGGCCATTCCTTGTTTTCTGTGCAGGTCAAATTTAAAACTTCAAATTTCCATTTAAAATTCTCAGGGGGGTTCGGGCTTTTCTTTTTCCTGTGGGACTCACTCTCCATCATTGGTTGGCTTCAAATTTAGTTAAGTGGAAGATACTATCTCACTGTAATTGCATGGAATTCATATGAAAAACTAAATCTTACATTGAACAATATTGGAGAACACCGGAGTAAGCTCCATAAAGAAATACGGTATCTTCCAGTATATATGTATAGCTATTAAAAAAATCATAAAACCAACCAGCCAACCAACCCCAAAAAACAAAAAGAAAGAAGTTTATACAAGCAGTTATAGTAAATTTGTTTCAATTAAAGATGCAACTCTCTCTCATTCCTGGCAAGAATAAATTGGTTCTGGCACTGCTTCTCCACAGTGCAACATATCCTGAGAAATTATTAAGAACAACAAAATACAGGGCTGTCATCACTAAGTGCTTGCACAAGACAGAGCAATTAACTATCTTAAATAAAACAGCCAATAACCTGTATTTTATTTATCACAAAACAGGGTGTGTCCTGGGACACTGCTAATTCTTCCATCACTGAAAATTTTAAAAAAGGATTGCACTCAATATTTGTTAGTATCTTTCAAGTTATCTGTGGCCAATAATGTAAAAGGAGGTAATTTATAATTCAAGCTTGTTTGTTTGTTTTTTCTTGAAATGACTACAAGCTGAATTCTAAATTTAACATTTAATTGCAACTCAAATTTAAAGCAATCCCTCTCAGAGGAGCATTTTCTAATTTTGTGCAACTTTGATGCAGAGCCCAACACAGTCCTATGAAGAGAGACAGTGCATCTTTAAGCTGATTGGCACTGAAATCCCATTTTCTTTAACTGCACTCTATTAGCTTGGCCAAGTTATCTCGTAATTCTGTTAATTCGAATATTTTTCCATCAAGAATTTCTAAAAGTGTCTTCAAGTTATTGCGAAAAGCTTCTTGCTCATTCTGACTTTTCTCCAGACGTTGCTCTAGATCAGACAGCTGTCCTTCCAGGTCTTTGTTTCGAATTTCTACTTCCTTCAGAGAAAATACATAACATGTTAATGTGTTGTCTGCAAACAGGAAGCAGTCTAACGTCCTGCTGGTACTCATGTGCTACTTTTGTTAACTGCTTTTTAAAATAATTTGTGATCCTTTACAGTTTTCACTAAGCCAAAACCAGAACCTGAATTGCAATTACAATTGCATTAAGTACTGCCACTTCTTCCATTTTTCCATAATAATCTGAAGGACCTAAACTTTTGGAGAGGGACATCAGTGTACAAATGATACGCTTATTCAGGTAAGTTACTGCTTCTATTGTTCAGAAATGTACTGCCTAATGAAAACATCTTCTCAGAGTCCACTTATGTTCTAGTATGCCCTCATTTAGACTACATGAGTTGCTCAAAGACATGGCTCTCCATCCAAAGTTCTCATGCAAAACCCCATCCAGAACACTGGTTTAGGGACAGAGGAGTACCACTTTATTCCTGTCCCACACTAAAGCCTTTGCACTTTAAAAATTGAGACAGGAACATGAAAGACCAGGCTGGATGTCAAGGTGACCATAACAAATGTAAACCAGGAGGTGTGAGCTGCACATTGTGCCTCACTGCACAGCACCCACATGCTCTGGGAGCAGGGACAATGGGAGAGCCACCACTGCTGCATGACACGCCATTCCCACGCAGTGGGGGAAGATGAAGGGGCAGCATGTTGGACGCAGCCCAGGACACCTGACCCTGAGTGAGGTCAGTTCTCACTCACAAGGAGAAGCTCTTGGCATCAGCCCCTGGGATTCCTCACAGCTCCAGCTTGCACCTGATGGGGGATGGTACTAACTGCTCTGCCCTGTGCAAACCAGGTGCCCTCCCTTCAATCCAATCACAAATGAAACAATCACCCGGGTCTGGAATAGCATATTGCTCTTTGTTCCATTCATTGCATGCCTCATAAGTTCATGCTATATTTTGTAATTTCAATTACAAAAGTCTCTTTCAGAGGCAGCACAGGGACAGTATGTTTAGCACACCATATATCCTGTACAGCCATCTCTGGAAAAGTGTGTAGTGAATTCACTTAAAGTATGGCAACGTTTTTCAACACCTCTTCTCTTTACAGTGGTTTTGTGTGGCAAAACTTTAATGGGCCTGCTCTGAGTTTTTACAACGAGTTTTAAAAAGTGATAGGAAGGGAGGTTTGGCCAATGCTCCCAGCATGAGCAACTTCTCTTTCAGCCCTCCAACTCTCTCACTGTTTTTGCTGTGATTCTTCTGTCTTCCTCAAAGCTAAGAAATATATTCATGTTTACATTGGAGAGATGTCACCTAATCATAGAAAACAACCTGACCTATACAGAAAATATATTTTTTTATTCAAGAGTAATAAGTACGTAATGGCAGGCCTGTGTCAAAGTCCATGGCCTGAGAAAGGTATTCATTTGTGAGGGATTTGATGGCAGCAGCAACTGGGCACTGCATCCCCAGCCAGGGGAGGGATGGGGTCATGTAGGCAGTGCTCAGTTTCAGTTCCCAGTCTCTGCAGCCAGGGGAGAGCTCTGGGACCCTCAGAAATGGTGCAGGTGGAGAAAACAGAACATCAGGACATTCATTGTTGAGCCAAGGGTTACATCCAAGCCAAACTGAATGCCTCCCTTACTTCTTGTTTGCAAATGGGCAAGTAAAAAACTGTGGAGTTTTGGGAAATGGTCTTGAACAGCACAGCTGAGAGCTGGAATTACTCCTTGCTGCCAGGATCAAGAGAAGAATTAATTTGTTTAGTTCTGGACAATTTAGCTGCCAAAGCACTAAGAGAAGGAACCGAAGAAAGCACTTGTAGAAATTATATAAATAAAACATGTACATGCTTATCTAGTGAATAGCTACCCCACTGCTGCTACAAATGAAGAAGCCAATTTGCTATAACCCAGCCATACCACACAAAGGCTCTCCTTCACTGGCTCTGCTCTGGCCAAGCCAAGTACTTACAAGTGCTACCTGGTGTGGTGATTGCACAGGTTCAAGACCCTTTAAGGGCCAAGTGATTACAGTATAGGACCTAAAAGTGAAATCCAAGGTCCTCTCAGCTTTGCCAGAATGACACAGTTCTTTCTTTAGCTCACAGAAAACTGATTGCTGTTTCTCAGTATTTGCTCATCCTGTCATTGCTTCTCTTCAAGTCGCCAAATTTGTGTGCTCTAGGAAGTTTCCTTTCCACTGCTCTTATGCCAGAGATAATTAACTTCTGTAAGCAGGCAAGCCAGTGATGAAATGGACCACTTTGGAACAAATTTGTAGATACTTATATGGCTTTACATTGTGATATCTGTGCCTGAACAGAGCATTCTGTTGGCCTTTATCTAACACTGAATGTCTGAAGCACCCTTTTAGGTCCTTCTGAGACATTCTTAATGAAATACACCAGGAGCTGCTGCTTTTAATTTCTGGAAAATGCTTCTTCTCAAATTTACATTTGATCCTCAAGCATATTTACCCTAGACTAGTATTAATGTTTTCTGCAATGTTATTGCATTGTAAGTTCATGGTTAGCTCATGTGCAGTTTCCTATTTCAAAGCAGTCAGCCTCAAAACTTGCTTCTTGATCAGAAGAGGTGGGGAGGTGTCCATGTAATATAATCTATTCCCCTAGCTGTGCCATTTCCCTTTATTGGCAGTTGATCTCATCCAACAATAAACTGACCCTTTGATATGTTCAGGCCCTTTGCAGGACGTATTGCACATTTGGTTTCTTTACCTTTGGTTTTTTCAAGCTCTTCTTTCATCAGATACAATTATTTCTCATATTGTTTTCTCTTACCGAATAAATAAATTATTATTAGTTATATTTGTTGTTTGCACTGTAATAATCTTTTGCAGAACCCAGTGCAAAGTTTTGAATAAAATATTCAAGCCATACACAACAGCTATATTTAGGAATCAGTCATATTAATAAAGACATCCTGACCTACTGTGAGAGTCACAATGATAATGACTCATTGATATGACTTCTCTACCTTACTAATGAAATTATTAACAGGGACCCCAATATTTAACTTTCACAGTGATAACATATTGTTCTTCACTATGGTTTCCCAATGATTGATTTCTAATTAATTCCTAATATGGGTGTATCAGAAATGTAAGACACCTTGAAATAGTAATTTCTTTGTGTAGCATTTCTCATAGTGGGTTTTTACTGTAATATTTTAAAGTTACATAATCCACTTGCAAAGCACAAGAGGGAAAAATAAAGCACAAGAACAAAGAGTGAGAGAAACAGATATGAGCCCAGAGAGAATCACTCTGAAAATAAATGATGAGTCAGGTAACTAAACAAATATGAGATAATGTGAAGCTATACTAGACTGATGAGGCAGAGGCAGGGTGAAGTGGCTCAGAGAATGCCAGCATAATCAAAGCAAGACAAGTACAGCAAAGCACAGTCTTGAGATCTTTTACCTGGGTAGCATGAGGGCAGTAATTCAGTTTAAGGTTAATAAAGGCACTTTTAAACTCAGATCCTAAGTGATCTTTAAATTTACTTGAATAGAACCATATAGGATTATTTCAAGAAGCAACACTTACAATGTGAAGTATGGACATGTACACAAAACATATTTCTTTGGTGACTAAAGAATCACAGATTAATGAAATGGTTTAGGTTAGAAGGGACCTTAAAATTCATCCAGTTTCAACCCTTTGTCACGGGCAGGGATTCTTTCCACTAGATCAGTTTGCTGAAAGCCCCATGCAACCTACCCTTGGGCATTACCAGGGATGGGGCATCCATAATCTTTTCAGGTAACCTGAAGCAGTGCCTTGCCACACTCACAGTAAAGAATTTCTTCCTAGTATCTAATCTGAACCCACATGCTTTCAGATTGAAGCCATTATTCCTTGTCCTGTAACTACAATTCCTGATGAACTCTGGCTTCCCTGTAGGCCTCCTCAGATATTGGAAGGTTGTTATGAGGGTCCCACAGAACCCTATTTTTCTCCAGGCTCAACAGCCACAACTTTCTCAGCCTGTCTTCATAGGGGAGGTGCTCCAGTCCTCTTATCAACCTCATGGCCTCCTCTGGATTTTCTCCAACAGGTCCATGTTGTTCCTGTGCAGGAACCCCAGAGCTGGACACAGCACTGCAGGTGGGGTCTCACCAGAGCAGAGAAGAGGGGCAGAATCCTCTCTCTGGCACTGCTTGCATGCTGCTTGGGATGCAGCCCAGGATTTCAATGGCCTTTTGGGCTGTGAGCACATACTGCTGGTTAGTGTTGAATTTTTCATCTACCATCACCCCCAAGTCCTTCCCTGCAGGGCTGCTTTCAATCACTTATACATAAATACACCAAATTGGAACTACTGATTTTATAAGGTAAAATTTTAATAAAAATTTATCGTTTTCTAATCTTTCATCTCTTACTAGTCTCATAGTTCTGCTTGCTAGGGATAGCTAATTCTTAGCTCACTGTTACTTTTCATATGATCTTACAATGAAATTACTGCATTTGCTACTGCCAGAACAATTTCCAACTCTCATTATAATGTCTCTTTTTAGTCTCTCATAAATGCCTTTGCAGATGAAAACTCATATTTTTAGCCAAAAGCCAGGAACAATTTTTGGAACAGGCAACATCAGGTGTACTCAAAACAATTTTTAAAGAGTGTTCAAAGTAATAACATACTTTGTACAAACAAGTTGACATAAGAATGGGGGAAAATGAATAAACTCATTTTGATCTCAAGTGGTTTATTCTGTGGGTTAAAACTTGATTCATGGAGCTTCCACTTCATGTAATGCATTTCAAAGAATACCTGCTAAATGGTATTTAAGCTCTGGCTGTGATCTGATGAGGCTTGCTTTCAGCACGACTTAGGCTATGCCTTGGAACAGGGAGGGGCCCCTTTCAGATCTTTAGTGTTGGAGCTATTTAATGCCTGAGTTTCCAGGTCTTTCAAAACTCTGAAGTCTGAGCCTAGAGTCTAATCCACCTAAGCTTTTGGTCAGCTTCATTCCAGAGGCAAGTGTGACAAGGAATGTGCCTCTGTGCTGGCTGGTCAGTGAAGCGACAGACAGACAAGAGCTCAGATGCAGCAAGGAGGAGATAATGAGAGCACACAATTCCAGCAGCCTCAACTAGCTGGCATTACACACAGTAAAAAACTAAAAAACAATAAAAGCACAATGTTTCTAAATAATTCCAAGAAAATGTAGAAAGTGTGTTTTTAAAGCCTGTACTAACAAGGGCACTTTAACCCTTACTTTCCCAGGGCACATTTTAAAGCTGAACACAAACTCATCCCAGCCTAATGATACCTAGACAGAGAGATTCTGTAGCATGCAGAACTTGTGGAAAGGCACTGCTGTGAAAATGAGACCAGAACTGTCGAGGACATGTGTCAGTGAAGGATGTCTGCTAACCTGAGAGTACTCTGTGGACTTGTAAAAGAGATGTTGGTCTGTTTCCTCAGATTAAAATAGTAATTTACAGTAGGTAGACATTTTGATACAAATTCCTAAGGGTCATCCCAACCCAGCACTTTCAGGACAGTCTGGCTTACACATTCTTCTGGCACCTTCAGTGAATATAGCACAAGTTGCACATGTGAACTGCTCACTTGATGATAGCTTTTTCCTTTTCTCTAAATTAGCATGATGCACTATAACTCACCTGTAACTTCTGGGTCAGAGAATCCCTCTGTGCCTGGAGCTCTCTGGCATTTTCGATTTCTTGTTTCAATCCTTCTATTTCCTAAGGGGGAAGAAACAACCTTGCTAGCAATGTGTTACCTGGCTTGGCCTTGGCGCTGGTGGTCTGACTGCTGCTGCTTCTTCCGAGTGAGTCATGGCAACAATACCAAAACTGGCAGTTGGCTACTGCCTATCACAGAACATGAAGTTTAAGCCCTGCTTTCAATACTTCTGAATCACAGTCCCAAAACAGCAATTCCATTGTGAATGAACAACAATACAGATAAGCATTTTGTTTTATAAAAGTCCAAGTTGTCTTTACCCACACAAGAGATATGAAATAAATTTTTCCCCAGAAAATTAAGGGTCATTGTAATTAGAAAAAACAAATTTATACTTTAAATTCTATTACAATCTATCTTTCTCCAGTTTTTCAAGACAAAAAATCCAATTTTCAAATGTGAACTGGTTATTACGTCACTAATAGCCGGGCTGAACATCAAAAAACTGTCTGCTTTGACCACTGGTTTCTGTGAAAAGAGAGTCTAAAAGAAGTGGTATCCTTAATTTAGCAATAAGAAAGTAATAAGGTATAAAAATAAGAAATATAGATGAAATAATGAACCAAGGAGAAACCTGTTCTTAGCTTACTTTCAGGAGACAAGAACAGAATGAGTTAATGAAACTAAAAGGTTAAACTAAACTTAAAACTTTTTAGTACTCTTGTCCAGTTGGGCATATTCACCTCCCAGAACTCCTTTTGGCAAGACTTCTTTGCAGCCAACAGCTCAGCATAATTCAAAAGCAAATGGGTAACGAAATGGGAAACATTACCAAGCTGAGCCTAATCTATTAAGTATGAGGAAGTTTAGAAGCTTTGTTCCATTTTGGGAGGATATTCTGTACTGACTGTGCATCTCCTGCATCCTCCTTGGAAACACCTGGCAGCACTGAGGGGGACCTGGCAAGACACACTGCCTCTCCAAGCACTCACACCAATGCCCATGGTGTCTTACACGGGGCAAATTATCCTTCCAAGGCAGCTGCTTCCACCTCATTTTCCATCCATAAAGGGATGATTCTTGATCATTCTGTGGCACAGATCTGCTTTCCTCTAGGACCTATACCAGTGCAGGTGTTACTCCAATTCCTATTATTTTCTTGCTGCTGTTGCAGGCCAAGGTACATGGCACAATAAATACCAAGTTTCAGGCTGGGGGCTTGGCATGTGTTTAAGGAAAGTGCTGATCTTATGGACCATAACGGTCAGCTCTATTAACAGAGCCTGAAAAATAGACTGTCTGGAGAATGGTGTTGATCTATTACTTGTTTCAAACCCTATGCTCCAGAAAAAAAGAAAGCATGCTTATAACAGCTTCTTTTATTAGGGAATCTGGACCACATCAGTGTGATGATTGCTCTGTGGAAACCACTTATGACTTACTTTTGCAAACAGAGATGATTGGTAAAAGCAAACAGGAAAATATGATACTTTTTTGTTGTTATCCAGAAACCCAGCACTATATTGGAGTGATGTAATTATATAAATGAAAAATATTAACAATTTCAAAGAAGCTGAAAAAAATTTACTTTGTAACATTTATAGTAAATAACTCATTATTTAGCAGCCATCACAAGCTTAATATTGAAAGGCTTTAGAAATGATGCAATAGAAAAGCCAAAATAAATGTTAGCAGATACCTCTTCTTTTTTCTTCAGTGTAGCCTCTAACTCCTGTATTGTCTGGTTTAATTCTGTTTTATGTGTGTGGACTGCATTGGCTTGACTGCTCACACACTCCAGCTCAGTCACCTGTTGAAATAAATAGGGGAAACACATACAGAATCAATTTCAACACATTCAAGGTACTGATACTTCTTTGCATCAATAGCTGCCTTTGAAATACACCCTTCTGGATGACTTATGTTGACTAAAATGGTGGAGGTGTTCTTATGAAGTTAGCATAACATTCCATAATATGTTATGTAAGTGGTTGCTATGAATTCTTGGAAATAAAAAAAGTTATTTGTTATAGGCTGAAAAGATAATTAACTAAAACTTCTACTAATTATTGAAAGTTATAAAAAAGTTCTGAATTACCATTTCAAACACAGTAATGGCTTGATGACTAAACACAGATCTGTCTGTCTAAGTAACCTCTCCACCTGACACTTTTTAACGTTGTACCACCTAACTAAGCCACAATGTTCACACACTTCCTAGAAAGCCAATTAACATTTCACAGCTTCACTTTCTGACTTGGCATCAACAGTGTAATAGCAGACACTCAGCCACCGAAGTACAGCTGCCAACTTCTAACTTTCCCTAGTAATGGATCTCATCTCTCAGTCACATACACAACAGCTAATGCCACAATTTGGATTTGCTCAGTTCCTATTTTATTAGCAGACAGCCCTTGAATAAGTTAAGACACTTGGCAGTGGGATGCACTTTTGTTTTATTTTCTAATCAAAAGGATGCTAATATTCTGCCACTTACAGATAAAGAGTTTCAAAACACGGTTTCTGCATCAAAGAAATAAAATCCATGCAGCTAGAGCCTATGCAGAAAAGTTTCTCTTCATGTATCCATCACATCAGGTCTGAATATTAGAGAACTCTCACACCACATGTCTACCTGGTTGTGTGCACAAAAATATTTTTGTTTAATAATTATTTAAAATCTGATGACTAATTTTTCTTCTGAAGTTATGAGCCTGTCAATCTTAATATATAATTTTCAACAGAGATGCACCACGTGCTTACAAATCTGGCCCAGAAACTCCCTTGAACAAAGTACAAGCTAATTCTGCAGTGAAAAGCTTTAACACTCAATTTAACATTCTTGGAGAAGTAGCCATTAGACAGAGGGCAGACATTCTCAAAGAATATTTTATTTCTTTGGTAAAATTATATCTCAGGGAATCAAGGTTGCTGCTCTCCAGCACCAATGTACTCTAGCTAGTAAAGCCCCTGTGATGCCAGTAACTTCAGGCTTTGAAATATTTGTAGGCTCAAAAGGTAGATTACTGAATCAAGTCAAAGGAAAGTCAAGATGAAATAAAAGAAAATTAAAACAACTTGCTGAGTCACAGGCCATAAACCTCTCCTCTGTAATAGCCATGATGAATCCAGGTTCTTCTACTGGAAAGCTGTTGGTTAGACAACTTTGCACATGAAGTTTACAATGCAGAAAACTGAGATTAAAACAAATTTTTGGGAGGGAATAAAGAGAGCAAGAGAGTAGGATATAGCTTGGTAACACAATATATTCCCTCCACCTCAAAGAACTTTATTATTTGCTGGTATTGTCCCAAAAGGAACACCATGCTCATGGCAAAAAGTAATAGTAATATCCTTAGTTTAATATGCCACTGAGCATTATAACTGAAGTCCTGGCTAATTTACTCAATTACACATATATATCTGTATTTAGATTCCTATAATATTGTTACAGTATTCATCACTGCAATCACACAAACAAGAATTGGAACACAGTGATGAGCGCAAATCTACATGTACACAATGTTTGACCTGGCATCTAGACAGAGCAAAAATCAGAGAGGCACAGGGTAATTCAGGCTGCAAGAGAACTGGTGGTCATCTGCTCAAGGCCTCCTGCTCAAAACAAGGGCAATTTTGAGGTCACATTTGCTTGCTCAGGGTTTTGCCCAGTCATGAACCCTTTGCTATCAAGCAGAGCCACGACAGCTCTGAATCTCAGGTTTATGGAGAGCCCTAGCTCCTTCCTAAATTTTACTGGAACTGTCAAACACATTCACCCCTCCTACCTTCAGCCCTTTTGAAGTTTAACTTCTTAAATATTTCGAAGCTGTCCTGCTGAGATATTGAATGGTAACTTCCAAGAAGACAACCTCTCTTTTAAAGCTGCTGCACTCAGCAAGACCTGCTGGCTCTCACAAATCACCAGCACAGTGAATGCTCACTTATACAAAAGCATAAGAACCTCAACCAGAGAGACAAAAGCAAGTCCAGACCCCAAACTACCTCTGCCCCAGAACCTCATGCCTTGAAGCAAGCAGGCAGAGTTTTTTCATCCTGTGACTATGGAAGCACTTGGACTCCCCCTGTTCTCCACATGGTTTCCTCTTGGCTGGTACACACTGAAAGGATATATGTGTTGACGCAAGCTTGGAATCCAAGGGGCTGGTGAATTGAACTGTTGGATGAAATGTTACTGTTCTAGGCTGCATCTATTATTTTTGGTTAGAGAACACCTCCTGCAGCAGCCCTGCCAGGTGCACAGCTCACATGAATGCTCCCAAGTACACTCTGGTCCACGCTAACTCAATACACTTATTGAAATTGCTTAAGCAAACACAGATGATTATTCTTAAGCAGAACAGGCCGTGCTCTCACAAATTGTCTTGCCAACAGAGGCAACTGCTCTCAGGACAATTAATTACCATCACTAAAAGGGCTCTGATGTCTTACTCTTGTCCAGCTTTTCTCTGGGCAAATATCCATCTCTTACTGCTTATGCAAGAAAATAATATTCAATTGTTTTATTTACTGTTGATTGAAAAATCAGTAAGTTGGGAAGAAAAAGAACAAACTCATTAAAAAACTGGGTTACTTTAATCAGTCTTATTAAATGCCCATTCCTACAGAGATCTGAAAAGATGTCAAATATTTTTGTATTCTTGAATGCACCTATAAAAAAGAAAAACATATTGTAACCCTTTCAAAAAGATCTGTGGAGTAAGATGGGCTGGAAAATACTGTGATATAAAGAATATGCAATTGAAAACAGAAATAACAAAAGATAAAGCTCTAGGAAAAATCTGGATAGCATTTACTTGTTCTGTTTCTTGTTTCAAATTGCTTTTAATATTCTCATGACCAGTGATCCAAAAATCATTACAAGTAACTGTTTATTCATTACACACAGAAGGGGGCAGGAAAGGAAATTAAAGTGCTTTAGTCTGACCCTCCCACATGGTATTTTCAGGAACACCTCCTCATTCAGTGTTTCGGTTTAAAAGCAAGGCTCAATCAATCCTTCAAATCCTTGCACAGCAGTATCAAGCAATGTACCTGTGATTACGCCTCGTTTCTAGTATAGAATTCAGATTCAAAGAACAGTTTTTGAACAGTAATGACTAAACAAAGTTCTGCTATTGTGCTATCATAAGACTGCCCTGACTTGCATATTTGAAAAAGTCAATACTGTGGCTTCATATTTGATACTGAAAAAGGTACTGTTCTTAGCTTCTGTTTCTTTAGTTTGCATTTATCATGCAGGTAAGGATTGCATGTAAGAAAAACATTCTGAAAGGGCTTTTTAGTGACTATTTAATGTGCAAAGCCTTCTAGCACACAGATGGCATTATAATTAACTGCCTACTTCTGTGATAAATACATCAGCAGAAGTAGGACAGCAGGGCAACTTCTTCTGGTAGAGCCAAGACCCTCCTAGCAGACGTCATTCTTGACTTTTCTGGAAATTTTAGTCTAGGGCCAGCAACCTATAAATGCAGGAGGATTCCAGGCAGAGGTATTCATTGCAGCAGAGCTAGCATACACTGGGTGGCTGGGAAGACTGGAAGTGGTGAGACTTTGGGCCACATAACACAACAGGAGTAACAGCCTTGATGTGAGCTTAAGACAATGACTGTCCAAAGCTTCAGAAGACTGAAAAGAAAGACTCTCAAGAAAACCCTGACCACAAAATATTACTTCACATGGTGAGACTTCAGGTAGACAGAGGCAAAGAAGTGAGAATGACATAAATATTTTAAGTGGTGACCTGCTCCAAGAAATTACTGACTGAATGATTCTGTGCAGTGTTTTCCCCAGCTTGATTCATTTTTTTAAACCACTCTCTTGAGGTGAATTTGTACAATTCACTACCACGAGAATATGAAATTCCTTCCAAACTACATACAGCAATTATTCCAGCTTCTACAGAAGGGCAAAGAAAGACAGATTAGAGCACAGAATCCATCACACAATTGTAGAATAACTTAGGTTGGAGAAGACCCTTGAGATCATTTAGTCTGAGAGTTAACGCAGCACTGACAACTCCACCACTAAGCCACATCCTCAAGTACCACATCGACATGTCTCTCAAATACCACCAAGGATTGTGACTTTGCCATTTCCCTGGACAGCCTGTTCTGATGCTTGAAAATCCTTTCCATGAAGAAATGTTTCCTACTAACTAAACTAAAACTGGTACAACTTGAGGCCATTTTCTCTGGTCCTGTCACTTTTTTCTCAGGAGACCAAGCACCCACCTATCTACAAGCTCCTTTCAGGCAGTTGTAGAGAGTGATAAGGTCTCCTATGAGTCTTCTCCAGGCTAAATACTCCCAGCTCCCTCAGCTATTCCTCACAAGACTTGTGCTCCAGACATTTCACCAACTTTGTTGCTCTTCTCTGACTTGCTTCAGCACCAAAATGACCTTCCTGAACTGAGGGGCCCACAACTGAACACAGGATTTGAGGTGTGGTCTCACCAGTGCCAGGTACAGGGGGACAATCCCTGCCCTGGTCCTGCTGGCCACACTGTTGCTGATCCAGGCCAGGATGCCATTGGCCTTCTTGGCCACCTGGGCACACCCTGGCTCATGTCCAGCTGCTGTCACCAGCACCTCCAGGTCCTTTTCCACTGGGCAGCTTTCCAGCCACTCTGCCCCAGCCTGTGGCACTACCTGGGGTTGTTGTGACCCAAGGGCAGGACCTGGCCCTGGGTCTTGTTAAACCTCACACCATTAGCCTCAGCCCATGGTCCAGCCTGTCCAGAGCCCTCTGCAGAGCCTTCCTGTCCTCCAGCAGATCAACACTCCCACCCAGCCTGGTGTCACCTGCAAACTGACTGAGGGTGCACTCGATCCCCTCATTCAGATCACTGATAAAGACATTGAACAGAACTACCCCTGTACTGAGCCCTGGGGAACAGCACTGGTGACTGATCACCAGCTGGATGTAACTCCACTCACCACCACTCTCTGGGCCCAGCCATACAGGCAGTTTTTTACCCATATTAGTAACATATATTCAGTGTGGTTGTAGTCTATTTTCTACACCTGACACTAACTTGCTTTTTCTATAATGTATTTTTCTCCCTTTTACTTACTGTGGAATGCAATATCCAAGGTTTACTAGCCCAAGCTACAGTGCAGAACAGGCAGAGTGCTCACATGCAAGACTGAATTAAAGTATTAATTATGTATTTTTAGTTGATTAAGTTACATCCCTAAATGGATTGTAACTATGACTGTGACAGTATAATTCCATCAATAATTGAAGATGAACCTCCCACAAAGAAAAAAGAGCCCTTTGCTTTTCATGAGAAGAAGAGAAATGCTCTTTCACGGGTCAGCAAAACTGTGAATAACTGCATAAAATTTCACATAATTTATGCAGAAAAAAAAGCTTCCCAGTTCTTAATGGTGGACAGTAATAAGAGGCACAACAATATGCAACAAGCTGATCATAAAAATAATTCCAGTGTAGCCTTTCAAGAACAAAATTTCTGGAAAGATTGTTGGTGTTAGGAAACATGAAAATGCAGAAAACAAGGAAAATTGCTTTTCAAGGCTGATGCTGAAAGAACAAAAAGCACACAATGGTATTATTCATATAAATCACTTCTGACAGGAAATTAATTATCCTAGTTTTCCAAGATTTACCCATAGATAAAATGATAACCTGGGGGCGAGTGTTGTGCATTACCAGCAATTTATTACTTTTTTCAACAGAGAAAACACTTAGAAGATTTTGCGGAAAAGGCCACATTTTTCTCTGTGGGCAATGATGCCTCAAGCCATGGAAATACCAAAATGTTTTCCACAGTTACCCATTTCTATACAAATGGAAGAGGAACAACTTATCAACTGCTTGATTTTTGTGAAGAAAGCAATAAAACTGTAGTCGGAATCTAAACAAATATAAGAAGTTTAGCAGAACTGATGATTTGAGCTTCAGCCTTGCATTATTACTTGCAATTGATAAAGTAACACTAAATTCAGAGCATATCCCTTTCTCTGCAATCTAATTAGTAAATACCTTTTCAGTTACCTGGCCAGTTCATGAGACACACGCAATGGCAAACACTGTACAGGTATCACCCTTCAATCCTGAGAATTTAAATCCAGTAATTTTCTCATTCTCCTGCTGAGTTACGAAATGATAGGATGTATTTCATTCTGTAAGCTTTAACTATGCAAAAATCTTGTTGCTTGCCTCCCCGAAGCATGTGTTTTATAACTTGAAGAAAAATATATCTATACACTTTTCTTAGGATTTCCTAGAAATAAGAAGATGAGGGATGAGAGAGCAATTCTATGAAAACTTGTTTTTTTATTAGCCAGAGTCAGACTAGCTTAGTTAGTGGTTTGTTGTTTTTCGGGGTTTTTTTATTTCCATATTAGTTTCTTGTCTATGACACATTCAGTGAAAGTGAATTCCCAGAAAAAAAAAAACCAAGCAAAAAACCAACCTAATAAAACAGTCTTGGATCTTAAATGCAAATCTGCTCTAAAAACAAATGAAGGCAAACTGAAAAAGACCAAAAATATTTCAATTCACCATAGACTTTAAAAAGGCAAATTTACATTTTGATTCAAGGAACATAACCTGATACAGCTGCTCTGTCTGAAGAGAGACCATCTTTTTAGTGAACTGTAATTATTCAACAGTTGAATCTTTGTAGATGCTAGGTGGATCATCTGTATTAGGAATCATACACACAAAGGGAGGTGAAAATACATGCTGGATTTCAGAATTCTTCTCCTAAGAAATGTTCTGATACTCTAAGACTGACAACATATATGGTTTCAAAAATAATGCAGGACTTATGATAGCTGAAATGGATATTCCAGGAGCTAAAATGTACACCTGAGAAAAAAACCCAACATACTGTCTGAAATAAAATGCTTGTATTTTTTTCCTTTGGTATTCCCTAATGCCATGCAAAGAAGGTGGTCATCTCTTTTCACTGTAAAGAAAAAGTACAAAGCTGCTATCTAAACACTTGCTAATTACACTACCTTAAGAAGAAATTTATACTTGGTTAACTATTTCCTTAATCAATCAAACTTAATTTATTCAAAATTTATTCAAAGTTTGGAGTGTTCAATAGGAGGGACACAGTCTTAAAGGGAGAATGACAAGAGATAGACATCACATTTTAAAGGTTCATTGCCAATAATTTTTTGGATCAGAGTTCCACTCATGAATTTCTTGTTACTGTGTTTTCTGTCACCTTCCTTCGCATTTCCACTCTTAGATAATGCTCTTCCTGGGGCACAAAAAACCAAATGGTTCTCTACAGTAGTCACAGAGCTGCTAATAAGACTTCTCAACAAGTATGAAGCCCATGATATGGGCTCCCATTCAACAGGCAACTTCATCACATCACATTTTCATGTTCAAAATTTAGTTTTGGCTATTCAAGTGTTAATGCAGCTGATGAAAATGTGGAGGTGACTTCTAAAGGGTCTGCAAAAATTCAATAGAAAATTTGAACAGATGGTTTATACAGCATTCCATACTTCTTGTGGACTTTAACTGCTTTTACAGACTATTTTCTTTAAGTGGCACAGAAACAGTCCAATAAAATGACTATGGTTTTATTTTGGTATGCTCATGCAATTTTTTAATATCCATTTTAAAACTCCTTCTAACAGTAGTAAAATCACCGTCCATTATTTGTCAGGAGGTTTTAATAACTACCTAAGATATCTCTCACATTTCATTCATTGAATGAAAGAAACAGAACATAATAGCCTAATTTTATCTTATTTTCTGGAAAAATCTGGTGAAATAACAAGCTAGAATTCAAGAGTTTACCCCTCTGTCCTTTTATGAATACCCAGGAGCTGGATCACTTCCTTTCATCTCTTTTTATCTTAGATTTCTTTTCCTAAAGATGAATGATCTTGCAGGATTGTAGCTCTTATTATTATGCATTGGTGTTATTACTTTGTGCTATTGCCCAGTGTCATAGGATGATTTACTTTAGCAGATAGCGTGCATGAAAGAAATAAATAATTTTCATTTTTAACATGACAAAGACAGAATTTTGGTTGCTTTCCATAATGTATATCATCATTCAGTCTTTTCCTTTTTGTGGTATCAGGATTAATGTTAGGGCCAATGCTATTCTATTTGTCTGAAGTATCTTACTTCAGAGTTTTTCTTTCTGTTACTGAGCTGTTCTAAACTCATGAATCCCTTTTGATGTGAAAAAGCTATGCAAGGTGTGTAGGAGTTCTTATCATCCCCATTTAAGGGAAATTTTTTGTTGTTTTTGAGCAGATTAGAGAAGGCTGAGAGCTCCAAGTTGAGCTCGTGACTGGGTACCATATTTTCCCAGAATTATCTCTTTGTATTGGAGTGGGAAAAATCCACATATCCATTTAGCAACTTCTGAAAAATAAACTGACAAAATATCAAAGTATAGTATTTCGGAATTAAGCTTACAACATATCAGGAGAAGGCATAAAACTTTAATTTATTCAGAATGTTTCACTCAGCCACACTGAATCTCTATTCTGTTTTATCTCAGCTCTAGGCATTATTAAGGCAGAGAACAAATGGAAGAAGGAAGATAAAGGCCTCAGAGAAAATAAACAAATATAGGTTAATATAAAAACTGAACTGATAGATGAGTAAACCTTATACTTACTCAGAGATGGAAAAAAAAAGAAATTAATTTTAAAAATGCCATTGAAATCAAAGAAAGGGCCATTTTAGCTTTTTTTCTGTACTTTGAAAGTGCAAACAATATGATACATGGAAAAAAACCTCTTCAGGTCAAATCTGAAAACAGTTGCAGAATTAAAAAAAGTTGGTTTAAATTAACTTAAAAGTACTTCAGACTCAAAGATTACAACAAATACTGCACCAAACAGAAGACCTTGTTTACCACAGTGAATGAAAAAAATAGAAGATAAATGAATGAGATATAATGTAAAATCAATGGATAAATATAAATATAAAATGATGCAGGTTATAATGGTAAAAAATATTATAAGAATGTATTATAAGATGGTATTCATAACAATTATTTTTAATATAAAGAGGAAACTGCATAAATAACACTATTTATATGGCAATTTATATAAAGAAGAAACTAAAAATGGAAATAGTAATGCAACGTTTGCAAATCAATATCCATTACTTTCCCACATACCCCGAATTTAACAGAGGATGGGGTTTGCTCTATCTTACAGACAGATGACTAAGGCACCAAACTTGTACATAAACCTAAAGCATGTAAGCAGTGAATACCACAATTATGTATAAACCACCACATTATTATATATTATTAAATTGTACTAAAAATACCAGCTAATGTTGGCAGTACCAGACTTAATTTTGGAGGCTGGTCTAGGTTATACAAGACTATGATCCTGTATGTGAACACAGCCCTCCAATACATATAATATCTATACACCTTCTCCGGTGGGCAAGATGCTGTGACAGCCAATTCTCCCATATAAAACAACATCTACATTACAACTGAGCATGAAAACTAATTTCCAAATTTTTCTTTCTCTTTTAAATCACCTTTGCTATGCATACTTCTAAAAATCTGGTCTATTCAATATTTGTCACCAGTTTCTTTTTAATCAAGCCCCATTTTTCTTCTGAACTGGCAATAGATATAAGTTGCAACATGGCAAATTTCAATCATGTATTAGGAAAAGTAATTTGGCAAGGGTGGTCAGTTGGCAGTAAACAGTGGAATGGGCTGCTCAGATTGGCTATGGAATCATATCTTCATGTTTCCATATGAAGATATGATTCACAACTTCAAAGAAGGCCCTGATATTAGTGGAAGATTGAACCAGATAATGTCCAAAGTTCTTTTTCATGCTAAATTATTCTGTGATTCTATGAAATAAGGATGAAGATAATTTCCTCTGACTAGAAGCATGTCTATAGGACTGTCTATATGTCTACCCTATACATAAAGACAAGCAGTTAGACAAGCAAATTGGAGTCAACACCTTAGACATTTTTCTTAAGAGTGGGACACTTTCCCTTCATGCTTTTGTCTCTAAAAGAATTACTAGAAAAAATTACTTTCTTAGACTGTGAGAGACTGAAATGGTTAATAGGTAAACATTGCTAAAATAATTGGAGGGCTTTTGCCCACTATAGCAAACTGCCAAGAAGCAGCTGCTCATCTGCGACCACTGAAACCCACCCCTTTCCAAATACACTTACTAACTGGAATTTGGTCTGTGATAGGAACTTGAGATAAGATGAAGGGAGTGCTGTTGTCCAGTGATCCCAGGTCTGGGGAGAAGAATGTATCCCCAAGTGGTACAGGAAGAGAGACTGGAATGCTAAAGTCTCAGACGTGGAGGAGGCAAGTTGCCGATGTGCAAGGTACCCACCCGGGTGCAGAGGGCTGCCAGGAAGTACCTGGGACATTCACATGTGCCTGAAGGGGCTCCTCTCTGCTGCTGGGCTATAAGGGACTAAACTGCACTGACATGGTAGGCAGCTGTAATGACTTAGACCACCAAAGATTCCTGAAGTATCCTGTGAGTCACAGCATTACATCAGCCAGTGCAAACCTCCCCACCCCAGGGAGGTACTGGGTGTACTCACCTGAACCTCAGCATATAGAACTCATTAAATCTTTTGAGTTTTTTGGACATTCCCCACCCCTGATTGGATGAACATCTTCACTTTGACCAACAGACACCAAAATTGCACCAAGTCTTGTTTCTGGATCCAATGGGGGGAGTGGGTAGGGGGAGGGTGACTATAAATCTTTCTATGTTTGCCTTTTTTTCTGTTTTTTTCCTTATACATTTTTAAGTGCTATTTTTGTACTTTTATATTGCTCTGTTACTACAGATAATAGCAACTAAAATGGTTACAAACCTGTTTTCCTTTCCAACAAAATTGTTCATATAACATATATAAATTATATATATTTTAATATATAATATATATAATATATAATATATAATAAAATATATGTATAATATATTTAATAATATATTTTCATATATAATATCTATAATAAAAATATATAAAATAATATAATGTATATATATATTTTTATCTATATATAAAATGTGTATGTATTTACATTCACTGACTTTTCAGTGTCATTTCACTCTAATCCACCCCAAGAGATTTATTAACAAGAACCTGGGTTATCCTTGCCTTCTAGGGTGGGACGTAATATAGACTTGATACACAGTTTATACATAATCTCAGGTAAAATGAATTCCAGTTTGGGGAACATTTTTTGGCTAAACTACAATTACGTGTTTCTACCTAACAGATAAAATGCACAGAAAGATAGCACAAGACAGGGACTGAACACTGCTGGCTACCATATGTACTGTAACCAACAGCCTCCAGATCTGTCATTTCAGCAGCATGCTTTTGATCTGTGTAAGAGAGAGTCATCAGTCTTGCAGCTTCTTTTTGAAGTGAGGCACTAACTCAATTTGAAAGATCAGTCTCCAGCAGGCAGGTTAGAAGAGTTCTTGTATTGCACTGCACTGTATGGTAACAGATTGAGATTGAATTTTTTTCTACACTCTATACATTTTTCTAAAAGCAATTCCAACAGAGGGCAGTACTCCCAATGAACCATCCTGTTGTAATTTACTGGCATTCCCAGAGAGCTGTAGGCACAGAACTCTCCTATATTCTTTGTGAGATATCAACAAACCCTGAGGTCATAGATTACAGAATTATTTAATAAGGGCATGGAAACAGTGATCAAAAGAGCACAGTGTAGATTATACCTTGCTATAGATTTTGTGCTTTCTCAGAAATACAAAATAACTGCAGGAAATTTGTTGAGAAAAGATTGTGAAAAGTCATCAGCTCTTAATGAATGTAGCCTCAAAGACTCATTTACTACTGTTAAATGTAGTATCATATAAAAGCAAAATGACATGCTAAAAACTCCAATATTCATTTATGTTATTTTCCAATAACAGATCTTATTTAAGATTTGACCAGGAGCGAGAGTCACATTAAAAAAAAAGTGACGTTTACCTGTCTTGTCTGGTTGATTCTCCCAAGGCAAACACAGATGCTGTTGTTATGCATTACTTTTCTTTCTTAGATAAGGATTGTATTGTCTCAGCTTTGCAACACAAGCTGTTAGTACATTTCATTATGAAGGATGCTACCTTATTATGTCCAGATTTTAGCAGTGAGTTCTTCACTGTAAAGCCTATCTAGTGTTCAAATCCACTTGAACATTTGCACTATAGTAACTTTAATACAAGGCTGTGATTTAAATAATTTTATTGACAGTGGCTGTTACCATCTATTCACAAACCTGGAGTAAGGGCTAAAACTCCCACTTTTCCAAATGAGATACTTAAATGAGATGACAGAAAAAGTGACAGTCTTTCTCTGTACAAACACACATGACAAGCTTCTGCTTGACTGGAACATTTCTGAAGCAAAATTTTGTCAGTAACTGCCAATTTCTTGAACTGAAACCATTTTGCAAAAAGCATCAGTCTTAATTACATTTCATGCACTTTGTCCAGTCAGTTATGGCACACTGTTGCAGTCTGTCGGAAATGGTCCCTTTTCATTATCAAATCTTTTGCCTGGGTCTTCAGCAGCATTGTCTGCAAGTATAGGTAGGTATAGGACATCCCCAGCAATTTGCCATTTCCCTAGGTTTCTTAAGCTTAAGGGTACTCTTCTTTCTCTGCCACATATGCAGGTTAGGCTTAGCCCACTGAATTTCTCTCACTTCAGATGAATACAGGATTGTTCTCAGTACTACTTAAACAGCCTCCAGTTAGACAAGTACAGCACAGGTCTGAAAGAAGGATTTGGGAGGATTTGGCTACCTGTAATTGCCATGCCTTATTTCCTATACGTCAGTACAGCATATAAAACCAAATTGAGAGGTCTGCTATGTTCCCCCTTGTTTTTCAATATATTCATGAAACCTGTTTTCATGCAAAAATTTGCAATAGTTCAGTTTGGGGCTTTTTGCATTTTTCTTTTTCTTAAAGAAGTATCACAGAATCATAGAGAGGCCTGGGCTGGAATGGACCTTAAAGATCATCTTGTTCCAACCCCACCTGCCATGGGCAGGACACTTTTCACTAGACCAGGTTGTTCAAAGCCCCATCCAACTTGGCTTTGGACACTTCCAGGGATTGAGCAGACACAGCTTCTCTGGGCAACCAATGCCTCACCACCCTCAAAGTAAAGAATTTCTTGCTAACATCTACCATATTTGAAGCCATGCCTCCTTAAATGCCCTTGTAAATAGTACCACTCCAGTGTTACGGACGCCTCCTTGATATTTTGCTAAGTTAAGCTTTATTAACAAAAGTGATAAAGCATCATCAAAGACATCTTGCCTTTATACATGTGTTACTTGTGCCTTCACTTTGCAAAAAGATTGCCCTAAGATATGAAAAATTTATACGGATAAAGGTTGATAGATTATACAATATAGAGAATTACAGGTGAAAAGAGAAGGGAAATAAGGGTATTGAATACTTGTTTTCATAACTTAGCCTTCAACCTTGCATATTTTATTCCTTCTTCAAACATTGTTCTTCCTTCCCCCACTGTGAACTAACTTCTGGTTTGCCAAATGATCTCTACAAAATTTGCCATGAAGGGCTCATGACCCAATCCCTTCTGTATGAAAATAAGTGCAGATTTCTATTTGCATATAATGAACTTGGTTTTCAGTTGTGTTTGTGTTGTTCATGGTCCTTTGTGTGCAAGGATGAGAGGCAGCTGTTCATCTTTTTTATATGAGAACACTAAAATAAGATTTTGTTAACTTACAGATTTGATGTCAGGTTTCTGAAGGCTTAAATGCAAAAGGGACTAGACTGTAAGGCTATGGAGAATATTGTGAAACAGATGTGATAGCATCAAATAAAGAATGAAAGCTGGAACACATGTCAAAAGGTTTGATTCTTGCAACAATAACCCTTGCAGAAAAAGAACTCCTACAACGCAAATAATTTCCAGTTGGAGGAAATGCTTTAAAGAAATCATTAATTTCTGTCTCAAAGATTAACCTAACGTTGCAACAGTAAACTTCTTTTACTTGAAAACGAGTGAATACAATCACAGTATTTCCACCTCAAGTATCCTGGCCATTTGCCTTGACTTACCCGCTTATGAAGACGTTCTGCTTCCTCCTGATATGCAGCAAGTTGCTGCTTCCATTGTTTCACGTTGGCAGTGGACTCCAGCAGGGCTGCTGTGAGCTTAGCGTTGTTGCCCTTGAGCGCGGCCAGCTCTGCCTCCCAATGCTTGCTGATTGTCGAACTGCACAGACAGAATGAGAATGATCAGAACGCCCGAATCTCTTCCTTCATGCTTTTAAAATGCCTTATAAGTTTTTCAATATCCAACAAAAATAGAGTTATGCAAAAAATTGTATGACTAAATGACTAAATGAGAATCCAAATGCTCAAATCATCAAATCTATAAATTAAGAAAATATAGATATAGCACTATTGGAAAACAACATCTTACCTTCCCAGTCCAACAGGGTATACTTCTAAATAAAATGTTAAATATTATAAAATCCACATTAGCTTCCCAAAAGCAACAGCATGCAATTCAAGAATACGTATATGATTAGTCACTCTGTTAATATATGCACATTGAATGAAAGTGTTTTTTTAATCTACTATTTTATGAAATATATTGTAGAAAAATATTTGTCATTGACTTGATTAAAGAGAGCTAATATAGTGCTTTAGAAGTACTGCTTTTTTGTCCTAAAGTAAAGAAAAGTAAAGAAACATACTTTCTTTATTAAATACCATATTTAATTTGTACTTGCAAATTCAAAGATCTTCAATTTCATAATACTATTAATATGTTTTTCCTTAGTAATATCAGCAAAGAGAGTAGAGATCAAGTAGAATGGATACACTACTGCTTTATTGCAAAGTGGAAGCTGATGCTGAGGTTTACTGAAGTAGCCTGCAGAAGAAAATCCCTGCTTACAATATAGTTGTTCTCTAAGCAAACACAGAGCTTTAATTTTCACAGGTAATTAGTTTGCCATCATCTGCAGACCATCTCTTTACACTCAGTACACAAGGGAAAGGTATCTCAGACACATCAGGTGAATGCATTACATGAATTATATGCAAATAGCTCATTAATGTATACTTGTGCAATGCTAACAGCATGTGAGGTGCACACCTACATGGACAATACATATAGAAAATAATTCATTTTTTCTAATTAGCTCACTATTAAAGGCATCATTGAAAACCAAAGATCTGTAACTCTGACCAAAATGATTTAGTATGAAGAATTATTACAATTATAATATTATTAAATTAATTATAATTTATTACTATTTTGCACGTAAGTTTATAGATTTATTTGAACTTTGTATGCATGTATAATGAAATATTCTGCCATCACTATATCCACTTCATTTCTTTCTTCTACTTCCTGCATATGCAAAGCCCATCCCATCAAAGCATATTTCAAAAACATTATTACTCCTATAAACATTCCTTATGTGTTCAAAATTAACCAGACACTGGGGAACATTCATTACCTATTCAGATAATGTGTACTGTTTCACTAAAATTTTATATCTGATTCCTCCATATTCCAGCATTTCCTTCCAAATAGTGCTTTGACCACTTATACAGGAATACAGGTTCCTCCAGAAGAGGGATATGCTCTAGCATTTAATGATACAACCAATTAGAAGTTCACCACTGGAAATTTTAGATCTTTAAGGACTAAAATAAAGTAATGATGAACCGACTTCATCATGGAACACAGACTCATATATTCAAGAAGATAAACACAAATTTCTGTAACCATGTCTACTCTTTTGTTCAGATTTAATTTTCCCTTGTAGTAGCCCAGGAGATGAACAAATTGTATTAAAAGAATGCTCAAAATATCTAGTACTTTATTATATTCATAGCTCCTTCCTGATGTTCTGATCTGACAAAAAATATCCAATCCAGTAGTTTCATGCAAGTGAGCTACATTTAGCAGTCCTGCAGGACTACTGGCAACTACTAGCTACTAGCAAATTGTTTATATGTGACACTGGTACTTGCTTACAAAATGTGCCTTACTGCTCATATTTTGCCCCAGAGGATATATGCACACAAACTGACGTAACATAGCTCTATCCAAGACAGTCAAAGGCTGGGAGATGTTTCATCATCTATTATCCTAAAGAAGTGAAAGGAGAGTTTTTAATATTATAATGCTTATAATATATGATGATACCCTTCTAATCCATGCAGAACCCAGAAGTCAAACTCTCAGGTAGTGATGAGTAATAATGTGAGGGTGATTTGTGGTATGTTTCACTTCCACTGTTGCCTGGTGTCCCTGCTACAGTGCCTCCCAAGAAAACAGCCAGGAGCTTTCAAGTAATTCCTTGCATAATAGAATGTCAGCATGAAATATGAAGCATGTATTTTCTATTAGTGCTATGGCGAATCTGGTTCAAAAGCTATCAGATTTCTTTGGATCTTGTTATTTTTCAATTGGTTATTCTCAACAAGAATGCATCTGTATTATTTCTCAACTGTAGTGTTTTTTTCCATAAGAGATCTACATAGTGGGCAGGAACATGCCTATTGTAATGCAGGTGTTACTTATTTGTAGCATATACTGGGGTTTTTTGTACGAATAATTGTTACTGTATCTTCTGCATGTTCCACTACAGTTCCATAATGTGGAAACATATTACTTAAATTAGTCTAGTTTTGTATCTGATAATATACAATGACTTCCGAAGTATTTAGAAGAATCCTGTTTCTTTTTTATGGATATCACACTAGGAAACAGTCTCAAAGATGCGAATTTTTTTATTTTCATAAAATCATAATTTGATTAAAATAGCCCATAACCAGTCCTGGGTGTTCTGACTTACTTTTCTCAAATACTTTCTTGAGATTAAAAAAAAAAGAAAATAAAAACAACAAAGAAGATAATTAAATTATGTTCTATGGATTAGTTTGGTTAAAACTGGATTTAGATTAATTACTTTAGAACCAGATAAAAGCACACCTACAGCAGGCTCTTCTTAGGTTAGAGTGAGAGTATCTGCATTGAAGCCTGTATCTGTTGAGCCACATTGGTTCAAATGTACCAACCCTTCCTGAGGAAAGACTGAGAAAAATAATATCATGCAGATACAATGAAAACTCTCCTTTGGAGAAGGAGCTGCTGAGGCTAACCTCTGTGAAAGGAAACACACAGAACCAGGAGCTGATGGACACATGGAAGGCTCAAAAGTCTCCCAAAAACTGCTAAAGCACATAGCCAGAATTTTAATGGTGGAACAGCTGCAATACAGTTCCTTGGGATAGGTACAAGAGATCTGCACATACCTTTTCTCTCTAAAACCTTTGACTTAATTACTGTCTGAAAGGCTTGCTGCTAAAAGGAATTGATTATGCCCTCACTGCATTAGATTCTGTCATAGAAAACACATACACATCCCTGACAGGTTGTCTTAACAGTTGTAAATATCTAAACCTAATTTGAATCATCCCTCATGTGTTCTGAGACTATGTGCTCTACAAAGCACTTGAAATATGAACACTTAGTCAGCGATCACACTGATCCAAACAGTGAAATTTCTACCATAGCATTTTCCAGCTCTGCACTGTGTGCAAAGCTGTATATACACACTGGGGTACACAGTTATACACATTTGCAGTCCTCTGGTGAAAGAATTCAACCTGCATACATGTTTTGTTTCCTTCTGAAAGCCATCCATCCCTTTGCTGGCAGTGTCACAATTTTAACAGTTCTTGCTTGAAACCTGTCAGAATTAATGTCACTGACTGCCTGAGAAACCCAAAGCTTCTAGATAGTCCTTCAAAAAAAGAAACATCCTTAACATTCTGGTCTGTTGCCTCTTTTCCATCATGAAAAGCTACACCAAATTTTAAAAAATACTCTGATAGAGAATAAAGCCTGGTCATTTCCCTTGTGAAACTTCTGAGCATCTGAAAACACAAGGACAAACTGTTTTGCATACATTCCATTAGTGCCAAATACAAGAGAGAGAAAGGATATTATCCTATCTAGAGGATAATAACAAGATATGAGTTTTATTGGCTCAGCTATCATGTTAATAAAAAAAAAGGAAATTTCGTAGCAGAGGTTTGGGTCTGACAATGGCAACTGTTCATAGGATCTCAAGCATGCTTTAGTGAACAAAAGGTCAAATTCCTCCTGAATCTCCTACCCTTGGTGCTGGCCAGGATATCTGGTATACGTGTAACATCAGACATGCCCACAGTCAGAACACCATATGATGCCCCACTGTCAAAGCAAAGGGTACAAAATCAGAAATTAAACATCTGTGCCATCCAGTAATTCAACCACTTTCACAAAAGACTCCTAGAAAAACTGCTGCCTGGTACCACACAACCTAACTGTGACACCCTCTGAAAACTGAAGTAGGAGTCAATGATCTTCGTTCCGTACATTTAGGCATTCTGACCAATTAACATCAGGCCAATCTCCTTTCTCATTGGGGATTAGTTACAAGCCCAGTAAGTCACTGAGGAATAGCTTTGGTATCTGTCCATCTGTGACCTGAATAGTGTGCCAGAGGCTATAAATGCATGATTATCTTTCTCTGCAAAGTAGGTCACTTAAGGAAAATTAATCTGAAAAGCTCCAGTCACCACATTTAGCCAGTTGGAGAAGGCTTGCAAAGGGAAAGGGGGATAAGCACTGATGACTTGCATTCAGAATGAAGTTATCTTGAGAAATGCCTTCATGAAACAAAGAAACAAAAGCACTTCAAATCGTGTTTCTGCTTTTTGAATCACTATTGCTTACTCACTGTCTGCTTAGTTGAATGCAGTACCAACACTGGAAAACATGGTTTAAGGTTTATTTCAGATTTATAGCAATAAAATGTGCAAAGAATTCTGCTTTATTAATATTTAGAGGTTTTAATATTGTGTTCATTACTTAAAATTAATTAATTTAAAATTTATTCTATAGCATAGTCATGGTTTCAAAAAATACTCTTACTTAAGACAAGGTAAACTATTTTCTTCAGTGTCACTGTGATCTGCACTGCAGGTGTGTGGTGAGCAGGCCTGTCTTGGGATATAAGAAATGAAGAGGAATTTAATAAAGTAAGAATGGAGTACTTTCAACATAAAACATGGATTTTGGTACAGTAATTTAATCCATAAGACTTGACAAATATGAACAGAGCAGAGTCCTGGTAGCTGCTGCCCAGATCATAAATAGTGGCATGTGTTGGAAGCAGCCCAAGAGCGTGGTGGAGTGAGCATTACCAAGCAGAAGGAATGGTATGTCAACCAGCCAGTAATAATGCATTAACTCTGCTGGCAGCAAGGAGTGACCCCTTCTGACAGCTGGGCTGGTGAGCCCTGCAGAGCAGCTCTTCATGCTCAACAAAGCAGAGGGGCATTGTGAACTATTTGGTTCTGCTGTAGTAGCATCCGAGAGATCCAGTGAACACATAGCATCACTTCTCCTTGGCAGTGCAAGGCAAGTGTTTCAGTTTATGTAAAACTCCCTGGTGTATTTGGAAAAGAATCCTGCAAAAGGTCCTTATGAAATCCTCCATATTAAGTAAGCTTTGGTTAACGCTGAAGACTGGAAGGAAAAAGATCTCTGCAACAGGCTGTGCTTCCTATTGCCTACATTGAAATGATATGACGGATTGATTTGATGGAGATGTTGGCTCTGCTTGGCACAGTGAGGGGTTGCAACATCCCTCAAGGCATTCCTAAAAGCTCACAGGAAACCTCCTCTCATTCATGCTGAAAATGAGACTCAAGTTCCTCAGCTTATGTCCTGATTTAGAAGAAATTTTAAACAAGCAATTTGGGACACACCTTTTTGGAGATTTCAAAAAAGCATCTTTGTGGCCATCTATTAAATGTGTAAAAAAACTTCATGATGGAAAGGATTTAAACAGGATGCTTTTTGGGTAGTTGTTGTCTTCATAGTCCAAAGAATCATAAGCCCCTGGCAACGATATGGAAATCTCTCCCTCTCTCTTCAATATTCAAAGCAATAGGAAACAGAAGGAAGTTTTGTCTTCTATTAAATTACAGAAGAGAACGATCCCTACAATGAGGCAGAAGTCGAAGACAGAGGCATGGAGTAGACCAGGTTCTATCTCCCCACTTCAGGAAGAGGCAAGAAAGAAAGGTTTTGTTGTTCTGCTGTTTTTGTCTTCCTACACAGCTGCCTGCTTTTAGGGGCCCAAAAGATTCAACCACTTAAAACTCTCTGAATTTACGTATGTGTGGTACAGAGTCACACAGATAAATAACTAAAGAACAGCGAAAAAGGGAGAGTTACAGTAAGAACAACAGGTTTTGTAAGAAGAAAACATAAGACACAAAGCAAAATTGCCTCTTCACAGCCACTACTCACTGTCTTACATATAGTGATTAACTGGACACATACAAAAGGAAACCTCACTTGATAAACTGGAATTTGTTTAAAGAGTAAATCTTCTCAAAATTATAATCCAGAGATAATTACCAGGAAATTGCTGTGAGTTAAATATTTTGAGTGGGCCAATGAAAAACTAATTAATATTCAAAGAGATCCTTATCCTTAATTAGAGTGTTCAAAAGAATTTTTAGCAAAGGAGGATAGCTCCCCTGGGGAGAGAAGAAGGAACATTAACAAAGCATGAAAGATCAGTTCTTCCCTTTGGGATAAGGAATATCTACATTATCTCAGTGGAGTTACATCAGCACAAAACCAGAAAAACATGGTTGTGAATCAGCTCAAAGCCAAATAGATGAAGGAGGCCCTTGAAGCACATGGTACTTTAAGTGAGGTGTCTAATACCAAAGCCACCCTGCTGGAATGCAAGAAAGGCAGCTGAATGGATGAAATGAGCAATCAGCAGGTGAGAGCATTACGTGTCCAGGAGTCTATCATCTGTACAAATGTTGAAGGTTTATCCCAATCCAGGACGCACTATTATGTTTTGCACACATCTGTTCAACTCAGGGCTACAGTATGCTTGAACTCTCCATTCCTGTGTCAATGTAGAAGGCAAATACAGAAGCTTTTTGTGCAAATTTGGGCAGCTACAATCTAGAGATGTAACAGATTTCTCCCTCAAGGTGTTTCACATATGAGCTTTCACTTTCATTTAGCCTTTCATCTTGACCAATCTCTAGACTGGATTCTCCATGACCCAGAGTACCTGTGCCGCCCACAGACAGGAAAAGGCTTGCCTTTCCAGTTCTGTTACAGGCAGTCCTGCTCTTAGGCAGCTCTTATACTGTGTCTTATCAGCTCACTGGGGAAGGATCAATATCTTTGCAGACTTTATGGATGAAAATTACAAAAGAAGTTAAGTAATGATACAGATCCTTTTCACTATAGAGCAGACCACTATGCAATGCAAATGGGTGGGCATACCTGTGGCTAGCTTTTCCCATGAGAATTCTTTTTGTGTTTTGTAAATAAAGATAAAGTTTGGATGTTATTAAAAACAGTGTCCCAAGATCTGGACGGTGCAGGCCTGGCCAATCAGGCCTAGGGGAAGGCTTCTGGCCGACCAATCTGGGTGACTTTTGAAAACTCTATATATATATGATGAAATCAAAACAATAAAGGTCTTTCCTTCTTGCCACTGAGAACTGACCTCTTTACTCTGCTAGCTGCTCAACAGCGACACATACCCTGTTCAGATCCACCACTCAAAGCCACGCTCTCTATGTTACTCATCACAGCCTTTATTCATCACAGGGCTATAGAAACCCCCATAATACAGATTGCTTTCAATATGGGAACTCATCCTTGAGAAATAGACTGGATACAAAATTACTTTTAAGGCTGTGAATTTTCACATAAACACTACCTCTAGTAACCCAGCATGGTATGCCTGCAAAAGGCAACAAAGCCAGAGTTAAATATGGCTAACAACATGTTCACTGCTTATTGAAACACTAGGAGCCAACAGAACAGAAGAGCTCTGGAAAGATACTTCATGGAACACAGAAGACTGGGTATTAATACAAAATTAATGATTTGGTAATGATCTCTGCCCATGCAGGACTTAGGTCTCGGTCCTAACCCAAGTTATAGGGTGGGACACAGTGAAGTCACTCTTCTTCACAAGAAACAACGACATTACTTGTTTCTTGTACTGCCTGCTAGTGTGTGCTGGATGTGTTCACAGAGATAACATTTGAACTCTGTTTCTTATTTAAATTATGCTGTTAAACACAGTTTTAAGCATGATTTTGTACACTGTATCACAAAACAAAAACCTGTATTTATCCTGGAGAAAGTCCCTAATCTCTCTGAAGAGACTCAATTCTTAATTTTATACTTTTTAAAAGATCTCATTTTTATATTAGTCATTAAATTTTATAAAGTAAACAGACATTTGTTATGTCTTCCTGAAGGCCACAGAGCATAAACAAAGAACAGTAACACTTTCTTATAACTTCTAGAACTTTGAAGGAACAAGCATGGCTAGTTAATTGCTAGGTTTTTTTGCAGTAATCATTAAAACCTTATAGATCTAACAATTATCACATACTCTGAACTATGAAAAAAATATTTGCCCTTGCTCCGTTACTGAAATTGGTTATCACTCTAAGTATTTTATTCTCATGCCTGTGAGGCCTTGCTGACCTAAAATTTTATCACATATTCTGAAAAAGTAAAAAAAACTTGTCCTTATTCTCCTATTGAAATACTATACTGCTATAGTTGGAAGTAGTTTACTCTCAGATCTGTAGTGTGCAACTGATACTCAATAAGTTTTTTTAGTACACTGAACATTAGGCATAATTTCTTGCTGTTGCTATGGTGCTGAAAATCTCAAATATTCCAACAAAATTATGTTTTTAAAAGCAACTAAAGTTATTTAGGAGCTTACATCCTATTTTCTAAAATGACTAGGTATTTGGCTGCAAAGAAAGTAAAATTGACTCTGGCATTTACAGCGCTTAATCACTTTAAGAAATCAATTAGATGATGTAGCTATTGGCAAGTCAGATACTAGGACACGGTAACCCTGACACTAAAATGATCTGAATTATGGACACTTTCATGGCAGAACTCATCTGTACACACAAGAATTTAAAGCATTTTAACTGCAAATTCACAGTCTAAATTATTATGGATTAATTCTGCTAGGCCCCTGGCTAGGCAAAACCCCAAGTTTCTTTCAAAAATCCTACTATTAACAACAATTTGGGTGTGCATTGAATCAATTCACACTCTATCAGCAATGTAACAGAATAGAGTATTCAACATCCCTATACATCTCTCAGCTGGGCTGTCTTTTATGGAGTGCTATTCAGATTTTAACAGTTTCACTGAACTATGCTCCCAATTACACCTCAATGAGTTTGAAAAACTCTCCTGGCTTTGCCACAAAAATGCTGAAGGAACAACTCCTTTCACAGTGACCACCTCCTCTACTTAGTAAAAAAGGCCAAAAGCCCTGAGCTTCCGACAGATTCCAAATAGACTGGGGAGTTTGCACTCTCTGCAAACTGCCCTGTTCAGTGAGACTTAGCCAAGGAGATTCTAAGCAGAATCTGCCCATAGTCAGGTTTAGCACCCTTCCATCTTCACAGTCTTTGGAGGCCTTATGGGATCTGTAACAATTCCATTCCCATCTGAAACACTCCTGGGCATGCAGTGTTGATCTGTGTTTTTGTGCAAGAACAATACCACTCAAATGGGTGGCAATAAAGCCCTCTGATTTTTGCAGGTATGTTGGACCAGAAAAGGATGCCATACAAAACACAGTAACTGTGTCTTACAGCGTCAAGGACATTGAACGGGCACAGAATAGGAAACATGAGGAAACAATTCAGCCCACAGACCTCAGCGCCAAGGCACATTTTATTTAGCTGTACAGATGTGGCTCACGAGGCTGTGGCAGCTACAGGTTGATTCTACAGAGCTCAGCTCAGATTTTCAACTCTGCAACAAGAGAGTGAATACAGTAAAAGCTATGCTCTGGGCAACTACAGCCACATGCAGAGTGGTGACCTGGCCAAAGGGACTTCTCCCAACCTTGTAAATCTGACATAAACCACATGCTAGTGGAGATCCTCAGCACAAGCCTCTGCCTGCGTTTATAGGTGTTGTCACAGCTGTGACTGGAGTGTGTTGTGCTGCTGCTGAAGATGGAGCAGCTGTTACTGCTTGTTCAATGTGAAAGATTTACAAATGCCTATTTTAGTTCTTAACTGAACCTTCTGTTGCTGATATGACAGGACAGCTCAGCCTCTAAGACAACCTTAATGCTGGTTGCCACCCTAACTTCTTAGTAAACACTGATCTCAGCAGAAGACTCTAATACAGCTGCAGGGCCTCACAACTCTTCTACCAGCAACAGAAAAGCATTCTTATTGAATGACCTACAAAAACAGTCCTTTGTGATTGGGCAGCTGCGTAAAGATTCCGAATTATGACTACTCGGCCTCCACCCGGACAGCATTTTAGGTTATTTTACCATGTCAAATAATAACTACAGCTGCAATTCATTTTTGCATTACAATTGCCAGTTTGCTTATCCCTGTAAGTACAACAGGATGCATTAATAGCACAGGTAGTGCTGGAGATGAACTGTCAGTTTACATGCTGACAATGAAATAAGCTTATTCCATAAAGGCAACTGAAGCTACGTGGAAGCACAGAAAATTTAATTAAGTTTAATTTATCTCCTGTGGTAGCCATGCAATTACTTAAGAGTCAATAGCCTAAATATAAAGTCCAAACTAAGTCATCTATGGAACTCTCAGAAGTATTTTGAAGAACAAGCAGTAAGTCGCATGATATGATCACAATAAAACATTTATTGACTACATAAGTTTGAACAAAACAATTCACAAGTGAGTTGTAACACATGCAGATACTGCAAGTGATTTTTTTTTTCCATTCTAGTTCATTAAGAGAATGGAAATATTACATTTGCCTTGTTTAAACTGAATTTGAATCCAAGAACAGACTATATTGCTTGTACTATGCTGACCCTAGAGCCAAATCTACTAAAACCAAATAAAACTGATGAAACAAAAGATTCAATATAATACCTGGGAAGCTTCTGATACTGATACCTTTTCCATTAACTACAGGTTAACACTCAGAGAAAGCAGTCCCTACATATGTTTCTCTCCCTAATTTTAAATACTCCCATTTGAAAAGATAAAAACTGACATAGCACCTTCCTTAACTAACTGGCAGTTAACAGCTCCTTTTTACTCTGTCTGAACAAAGTGATTTTAGATTTCCTTCATCTTCTTTTTGGAATAATGCAGATGATTTGGCTCAAGAATTCAGCTGGAAGTTAAAATATAATAATTTGTAGACCTATTCTTTCCAATTCAACACTTCATTGATGCAACAGTTTCAAAGAAGAATACAAAGCTTGGCTCCTCTCTTCTCTCATCATCCCATCTTGCTTAACTTATCCCAAACCCAGTTGGGCAAGAAGGAAGCTGAATGAGTGTTGCTAGTTGTGAATTCACGGACAGCAGAGCAGAGACTGAACTTTCATCCTTCCATGAGGCTGTGCCTATGTGCCACATTTCAGCATGTTTGTTTTCTAGTAATGCAAGCTCTATTTCACTTTCCCTGATAAGGCCCCTAAACTAGGGAAAAGGTAAAGCAAACACAATGACGTGAAGATGTTTAAAAGTCAGCTTTCTTCAGCCTCCCACTATGCTGATCATAAACCCAGCACAAATGATTCCTGAAGTGCCAAAGAAGAATCAAACCAGAATACTAAAACCTCTGAAGAGTAAAGAAGGAAGGTACTACACAATTGGTATGGTTGTGTTGTTACATTAGTTTTAAATTTCAAAGTAATTCCTAAATGAAGTGAACAGGTAACTTGCAGTCATACACAGTGGTCAGTTAGATCACACTTCAAGCACATAAGAAACTATTTTGGCTATTTTCTTAAAATTCAGGCCAAATTAATCTGATGTATTGCCTACACACATTTGGCTTCAGACAACAAAACTGTATCTTATTTTTCTATCTATTTTCATTATCGTGAAATGGAAAAAAAATATTATTTTTCTTCCTTTGGCAATCTACTAGAGTTGTATAACTTAGCAGAATTCAGTCAATTCACTTGCAGGGTTTTGGTTTGATTTGGTATTTTTGTGTGAGCCATATTATTTGAAGAAAATTACTTCTTAATTACCTGTGGGACTGCAGTCTCCCAGAAGAATGGTTTCCAGTATTCTAACTTTAATTTAGAAACCAAACTCTCTGCATTTCATATCAGGAAGACAGAACATCGCAATGCCATGGAGTAAAATCTGCAAAGGCAATGACTTTACAATCAGAGCTGATCATGAGTTGCGGACCACCCGCAATGCTTTATTATTGTGTACTTGAGAAACCAGAGTTCTAGACATTGCAGATATTTTATTTCAGCACCTTCACACAGCTTTATCAGCACTTGCCAAATGGCTTAACAGCTGATTAAAAAACTCCCTTATATTCTAGTTCATTGCTGATTTGTGCCAACTCAATTTGTTACAGACAAAATTTGATGGCTGTTTCGTGTCACTGTGAAATATTCTTAACTTCAAAAAGAGAATACATTAAGTACACATTTTTGACAGACAAATTAGTTGTCTTGATGTGTGCCTGCCCCTAACCTATACCCATGTCTGCCAGAACCAGATTGACAATATCAAAGACCCACTGCAAGGGAGCTGCCTACTACAATGTGACAGAAAAGCAACATGACACAATTACGTTCAATCAAACAACTTGTTCGGGTGCAGACTGAATGCTGTTTGGATATTCAGACACATCCTGAAATGGCTTACAAGAAAGCAACTTTGGATGTGTACTTGATCAGTGAGCTTTTGCTCTAGTCTTCTAGTCTATCTGGACAGGAACCCTGATCTGTAGAGTAGGGAGAATAATTCAAACAGCCCATCAGGGAGCCATGGTAGGGTGATGGGAATCCCAGAGAACACGACACTGTGTTGCTTCCACAGCAAACAGAAAGCAAAAGTGCCAGCAGGTACAAATAAAGGCTGTGTCTGGGAAAGAGGATGTGGTGGTTGACGCCTCTCTTTAGCAGGTTTAAATGTTTAAAAGCTAAAAGAAGTTAAGTATCCCAATATGGCACTTCATCCACCCAGTCTTAGGTGCCTATTTAGGAGGAAAGGCATCAGGCACTATGGAAGCCCGTCAGCCGTAATTTTTTGACCTCATTGTCACATGGACATGTCAGAATTTTCTGGCTCTCCACCAAAGAATCCAGGCCACAACAGACTCCAAAGGAATTACTAGCTTAACCTATCACTAAATAAGGGATAAATCTTTGGCAATCTTAATTCATCTGACAAAACCAATACACTTATAGAGTATCATATAAGTAAATTGATCTTTTGCCTTGGACTTGAAACTAAGCTTTTAATTTCATGTGAATATTAAGAGCTCATGGCCCTTGGTCCATTGGTCTTGCAGGGATGCAAAATAATCCCTCTAAGAATATATACATTTTACATATATATACCTGCATGCATATATATGTATACACACATACACACACATATATAAACATTTTATGAATTCCAGAAAAATTCCTGAAAAAATAACTTTGATGAAAGTTATTTTTTTATAAGTGATTCATTTAAACATGAAATAGTCCTTTAAAAAATACACCATGTTAGAACTCTTTTAATATAGAGAGTTTTCTAAACTGCTTTTCTCTGCTTTATTGAACTTTAGCTTTTAGATATGCCTTCTTTCAAGAGGAGGAAAGAGGTAATCCATTTGACTGAATACCATCAATAAATACCTAAAACCAAAAAGTGGCTTCATCAACATGATTTCTTTGCATCACATAGACAACTGTATGTTGGCTCTGAACTGGTGAAGTCAATGGGAACAACAAAGTCAGCTCCTAAGCCACATGTGCCTGTGAATGAGAAATATTCCAGGGGATGGAAGAGTTCATGCAATTCTATCCAATCCTCCATTCTGCATAACTGCTGGAGGAGCCTGTAGCAGCTTTACTCTGGAATTACAAAGATGGCAAAGGAACAGGAGCTGCAGCCGCTTCCTGAACTCACACACCATTTCTGCCTCCTTTTAACCCAAGCAGAATTTGGTATAGCAGCGCTTCTATCTTGTATCTTTGACAAGAAAGAATTCATAATTTAAGCAACTCTTGCCAGCTTTCACTGCTTTCAATTTTCCATGCTAATCCTCTAGTATTAAGGTATCTAATTGACTGAAATTAGGTAATTTGAAATCCATATGGGCTTCATGAACACCATCTAAGCACTTTAAAAAAGGCAAAGCCCATGGATAAAAGAATATATGTAGTGTGTTTCAGGGGAATCTGCAGTTAACATTTCACCAAGAGTCAAAGTGGAAATGCTTCATGACTTAAGATGCTTGGCATCTTTTAACTCAGGCCAGATGTAATATATCACATATCTAATAGTATTTTCATAAATGACTGGAGGAATGAAATAAAAAACTGGCTCTTAAGCTTAAATACATGCAGAAGATGGTGCCAGCCATCCCCTTTCAGAGTGTATCTCGTCTCCAAGGAGAGAGGGCAAATAGCAAGGGAGTAATACAGCAAATTCTAAAAGGAATATAAATATCCATAGACTAAATTGGTCACTTCATCTTCAACATAAGATGTTAAAGGATGAAGTTACATTTATTTATTTTCTGCTTGGAAGTTTGAGAAAAATGAGTTCCACACTGTTTCAAGAATAGTAATTAATCAGTCTTTCTTTAACATTGTCATTACAGTTGTTTGTTTATCAATAGGCCTACCAGATGGCAGTGAAACTGTAATCACACAGTATTCATAAGACTGCAGAAGCAGATATCTATCTACGTGTAGCTTTCATATGGGAAGTCCATGTATCTCATGATCCACCACTACACCTCAAATAACAAAGAAGGCAGTGTAACTTCTTGATATCAGTCAAAAAAATCTAAACTGGTATCAATCATATGCATCCAATGGAGCTTCACTTTTGCTAAAATCTACACAGCTACCAACGTTTTTCTTATCCCCTCCTTCTTTTAAAAAATACTTTCTTAAAGTATTCCACTAGGTTTGGCCCCACTGACTAAAAAATATAACACACATTCTTTCTGTTAGGATAAATAAGGCATGTGAGAAACAGCAACACACAGAAGTTTCAGGAGAACATGGGAGAAGGTGAAACAGACACAATACCTGGTGCAGGGTAGAGAGGCCAATTGACTTGGAAATATAAAGACCCTGCATTGGACAAGAGCCACTAACTCAAAGACTCACGCTTGTTTTGTTTTATCATAGAATCACAGAGTGGTTTGGGTTGGAAGGGACCTTAAAGACCACCCAGCTCCAACCTGTCTCCCATGGGCAGGGGCACCTCCTGCTAGACCAGGATGCTCAGAGACCCTTCCAACCTGGCCTTGAACACTGCCAGGGATGTGACATCCACATCTTCTGTGGGCAACCTGCTCCAGTGCCCCACCATCCTCATTGTAAAACATCTAGGTGAAAATATTCAAGTACTTGAGCAACTGAACAACTCGAGAAATTTCTTCACTAAAAACATACACTTCACAAATATTCAAGAAACTATGGTTTTGGGGGGGGTGCAGGTTTATGTGGACTTTAAAGGAGTAAGGCTGTATTTTGAGACTATATTGTTGCTATGAGTTATAATATATTTAAATACAACAAAACTTACAAAAAGCCAAGACTTCTCTTGCTGAAGCTTTTTAAAAGATGTTTTTAGCTTGTGGACTTTGAACACAAAACTCTTTAGCAACACTTGAATTTCCTTTATTAAGGCATTGACAGAGGCATTCTTCCATGACTACTCACTGTAAGTTGTGAAAATTGATCTGATTTTGCTAAATAAAACAAAGTTAATGTGAAGTGAACCTTGGGATGAGTAAAATACACAAGAATTAAAATACAATAGTGATGGACATTGTTCTGCATAAATCTTAGAGAAAAAAATTAAAAAGACTTGAAAACTGTACGACCTTTTCAATAAAATCTATGTGGATGGAAGTATGTACCCCAAAACCCAAAACCAGACTATCTTTGCGTTTCACAGAAACACATCACAATGACAGTCAGTTTAGAGACAGAAAATGGTAAATGAATAGGTCTGGAAAAGTTTCTTTAGTACTTGCCTACCCTACAATGCTTACAGTTGCATAAGCATTATATTTTGTGTTGGCAAAGGTAAGGAGACTGAGTCTTGCACTTGAAACAAAGCAGCTACACACCAGGTACTAGGAGTGTTTATTTTCTAACGTACAGTTCTGGGTGGCTGTTGGGGCATAAGAAGCAGTACTGAAGAGGTCTCTTTGGTGTGGCAAAGGATGTGTGTGAGCAGATGAGTGAAAACTGTGTGATTCTCTTACCTGCAGAACAGACTGCCATAAGAAAGTGTCATTACAAATAGTCCAGATTTCAGGCTCTGAAGAAAGCCCCCAGCTTTCTCATCAAGAATTATTCCTAGGGTGAATGCATGGGCATGGATGGTTTGCATTACCTTGGTCTGGAAACAGTTTCATGTATCTGCTTTCCTGGCCAATGGGGAGGAGACTGTGATGTTTGAGGGATCAGACTTGGTGAAAAATATGTTTGTCCTACAAAACATCCCCTCTCTTTCTGAAAAAGGCTTTCTCTTCTCAAGGGTAAAGGCTGTTAGAAGATCCATTGAAACTCAGGAGATCAATAGCTATGTGGTTGTTTTGGGCTTTTTCTCCCCCAGCAACTTCAGGTATTATTGGCTTTCTGGTTTTGTTTCTTTAATGGGAGACTGAAAAATGATAAGTAATGCAGTGAGGTTTCCAATACAAAGAAAGCATGACTTTTGTAGTTTCAAAGTGCTAAGTCTTTCCACAGATGATTTTAAAACGAAAAGCAATTCTACAAAGTGACTATTTCAAAGTTTTTTTGGTTTTTTTTCTGGAAAAAAATGTGTTGAGACCTGCACAAGAAGGTGTGTCTCTTCCCTTTGATATTAACAACACTTTTCAGTTTTGAAAAAAAAAATTTTCAAGACGTCCCAAAGAAATGTCTGATATAGTATGGACAGGACCTTGGACTACTTCATGTTGCCTCAGAAAAGTTCGGTTTGAAGTTTATAGAATCATAAAATCATAGAATGATAAAGGAAAGGAAGGAACCTTTAAGATCATCTAGTCCCAACCCTCTGTACCATGGGCAGGGTCACCTCCCATTAGACCAGATTGTTCAAGGCTTTTTCGTCTGTGGCTTTGAACACTTTGAGGGCTCATCCACAGCCTCCCTGGCTAACCTGGGCTCCTGTATCTCACCAGCCTCACAGGAAATAATTTTTTCCTAATATCTAGCTTAATTTCCTGTCTTTCAATTTGTACCCATTACTTCTTGTCCTATCACTGCAGTTCCTGATGAACTGTCCCTCTCTGGCTTCCCTGCAGGCACCTTCAGATACTGGAAGGTTGCTCAAGGTCCCCCCCCAACCTTGTCTTCTCCAGGCTCCAAAGCCACAACTTTCTCAGTCCATCTTCATAGACAATGTGCTCCAGTCCCCTTAATCCTAATCCTTATACCTGATCCCTACTTACTGGTTGAAAGTTTTCCTGTAATGACACTGAACAATATCAAAAACACTGATGGAAGCAGGAGCAAAGAAGAGGTATCAACTGTCTACATAAGATCTTCTAAAACCATTGCTTTAATAATTCTTTTTGAAAAGATGATTGTATGTTTAAGCTTACAACTCAAAACCCATCATATTTTAAATAATAGATGTACAAATCATGCCATATACAAAACTCATAGACACCATTTAGAAATTTAAACAAGTATTCACACTGGTATAAAAATGCAAAATAGAAAAAGCTTGTTATTCAAGTAAATTACTTGGAAAAATCTAGAATAAAGAGAGTAGTTCTTCCACTACTGCCTAAAAATGACAAGAACAGGTGACTTCATGTTAAGAGTAGACTCCTACAATGAAGTAATGCAGTTAAAAAAATGTATTATTGAGAATATTTACAAAAGTAATGATTGTGAAATAATGGGTGCAACAAAAAAATCCAACCTGAACCACTCACCCTACATAATCAGATTTGGTTTTAAGTATCACATATACCAATTCACAGAGCTAATGTCTACATTCCTGAGGTATTAACAATCTTTGATGTCATCCATAATTTGAAGAGGTTGAACTCAATGGATTTACTCCAAAAAATGGAAGTCCATTCCTTAAGAAAAATTGTTTTCTTTTGGTTTTAACTGGGCTCTTTTTTTCCCTTACATATGTGATAAAAGGGAAGAAAATTACATAGTAAAAGTAGTATGGTTTTGGCTTGTTTTGTTGGTTTGATTTTTTAACATAAAGTACATAAGGATTATATTCCTCTTCTAAGGAGGATGAATGTACTTGACAGGTATGTTTCAAGAATGCTTTCTTGTCCCTGAGGACGATATTTATATCATCTAATTTCAGACACCCAGCTCACATAATTTACATCACTCCCTTGGAATTCTCAGTAAATAAACCTCAGGAAGTAGGCAATTCACATACCCTAAATAAGAACTTGCCTAAGTGCACAAGGGAGATGGTGAAATTACTCTCTTAAGTGTTAGATTATTTTTAGTCTTTTGCTTTCACCCATTTCCCCAGCCATTAAAATTATCTCTATTAGTTCCAGCATTTCTTAATTTTGAAGAGCTAAGCAACATATACAACATGGGCATTCTTCCTCTCCACCTCTCCTTCCATTACTAGAGCTATCTTAGGAAAATGGTTTACTGTGTATTCCAAAGATATCTTAAAGAATCATCAGAATCATCAAAATCAGGGAAGTCAGATATAAAAAGAATAATTACACAAACACAATGTAAGATTTTCCTTTCAAATTAATACTCTCCTATCAGGAACTTTTATTTTGAAGGAGACCCTACCTGAGCTAGATTCTAGCAGCTTAGGCAGAAGGGCAGGAGTTTGGGAAGAAACAGGAATTGGGTGAGGGAAGGAGGAGAGAGCACCAAGCTCATGCCAGTGGACCACAAGAGGCCAGAAGAATAGTACAGCTGGCCTTCACAACATCAAAAACTGTTGGCTGGGGGCAAGTCAGATCTAGGTCTAAGTTTCTGTATTAACCAGTTCTTTGCTTACACGGATAGCAGGAACATATCACCTCTAAGTTTCTTCTCTGAATGTGACACAAGAAATAATAATCTTGTTCAACAGAGCAATTGAATTTATCAGAATTCCTCTAGTGTGCCCCAAAATGTCACAGTTCACTATAGTACTGCAAAATGTGAAGAAGTTACTGCCTTTTATCTTATATAGAAACCTTTCCAAAATGCCTGACTTTATCAGTTGCCATTCCAGAAAGCTTTCAAAACCCAAGTGGATAAAGTTAAGAGCAGCTTGATCTCATCTCACAGCTGTTCTTTGAGCAGGAGCTTGGACTAGAGAGCCTGTGAGCTTCCTCACAACAACAAATTATCCTCTAATCAGGTTAAGTAATATTCAAACTCAAGAATTTTTTTAAAGGCAATTCACATCCCAGAACGACTTGATAAGGAAGCTATGCATAACTCTATAATACACATCCAAATGCTAGGATTTGAGTATAAATTCAAATTACAAACCACCCCAATAATTATAAACTCAAAATTTTTCCTTAAAGCCAAGTTAAGAGTTCTGTCTGATTTACAAAGTACCTCTACTATAACACAACTACAGTATTTAAGGTTGTAGAAGTGAGTAGTTTTAATACAGACAGTGAAAAAATCTACTGGAGAGATTTCTATATATAAATTTTAATGAAAACTCAGAGAAAGAGCATGACCTAGCAGCAAGATTTTTGGTTTTTCTTTGTTGTACAGCATTGGATTTACATGCAGCATTATTAAATAGTAACCTATCTAGACAATAACATATCTAAGATATAAGCATCATTTGAATAAAGTCCATTTTCACTAAGGCAATGAGTCAAAATTCCCTATTAAAAACTTGCTTGAATACAAAACCAGGAGTTTTGACTAACAAGCAACAAAAACATATATAATGTCTGATTAAAACATAATGCAATAGAAATTCCAAGTTTATGTATTACAAGGGAAAATGAGGTAACAGGTACAAGTCTTGGTTGAGAAAAAACTGAAGAATTTCAAAGTTTGTCCCAGAAGAATCCTCCTATACTTTCTTTCTGAAAATGTGTTTTATCAGCTTCTTAAGGTGCCAAAAATGGAATGAAGTTTGTTATAAGCAAATGTATTCTCTTCCAACAATGAAAGAGCAAGTTGAACAGTTATCAAAAAGCAGCACTTGCAAAGTTCACCAGATACACTATTCAGCCTTAGAATAGAATTCAAATATTAAAACTGAATAGTTTTAATAGAAGTTTTAATCTTTGTGGTGCATAGCAGACAATTCTTGGTCATGTGAAATCTTTAAAAGTCACATGACTTTTCAAGATTAAAAGTCACATGACTTTTCTCGCCAAACCCCACTTTATGATCAAGAATTTTCAGTTGGAGAAAAACACAAAAAAAAGAATCACAACTTTAAGAATGTGGAAAATATTTTTTAAACAAAAATTATATCTGAGGAAATGAAATTTTACTTAACAACAGAAATATGAACTTAGAACAAAAAAATATATATTTTAGTATAAATTATTTTAAATATTAACTTTGATTACCTAGATTCTGCTAGAAAAATTACTTCCTGGACTAGCTATTGTTCAGAAAATGACTGATCAGTGTCTCAGACAAGACTTTTAAAAATTCTAATGCCATGCTTAGGCTACATGTTACTTCCATTTATTCTGGCAATGTTTACCCGTGACAGCAGTGCCCAGGCCGTATTATATTATAGGACATAGGAGTTCACAATAATATTACTTCATTGTTCAACCTTGGCCATCATACATAATTTTTAAAAAATCAGGATATGTAATTACAAGAGTTTCTCTTCAGGGCAAGACTCATGACTGTGTACTACACTCTCAAGCAGTTGATCTGAATTACACTGCTTGTAAAGAGCATTAGGACTTTCCAGATGAGAATAAATTGAAGCAGCTAGATATCAGTACTATTACACTCAAGGGATATTAATGGAATTTTAGACATATTCTGGAGAATGCTAACTTCATTTCTTACAACTATTTACTGAAATAATACAAAATTTGAGTTCTAGTAAAACTCTGGTGACTCAAGTAATGTTGATTTTTGGGGCCAGAAAATAACTATAAATACAAAGGTAGTCTACACTTGCTGCTGAAATAACAGGCCTCACCTACTTGCACTAAGACATAAAGGGAAGAAGATAACATGTCTGGCCAGTGAAGACATAACAAAATCCAACTGAGTATTTTTCAGGCATGCAGATTAAAAATGACAGCCAGTAGACTATAAACTAAAGCATGACCTTCACATCTGTGGTTTCTGACCTTTTCCACTCCTGTCAGACTCTCCCAGTTCATACAAGGCCATGAAACCCCTTACCTAAATCGCTGTTTTGACAGTAGCCCCCTTTAAGCTTTTACCTCTCCCTCTCCTGTGCCACAGAGTCACCTGTCTCTGCTGTGCTTGAAGACCCTCTTGGCAGCAACAGCTCTCACCTCACCAGCCACCCCTGCCACACACTGCTGCTCCCCTCATCCTCACGAAGCTACAACCCTTGCCCCATGACTGTGGGGGCTCCTTCTGTGCCGCCTCACATTTGCTTTCCATGTACTCCCACCCACACTGAGGACCATGCCTTTTCATTCTTCACACAGTAAGTATCTAGTGTATATGCTGGAACAGAATAGAGCTTTCCCATTTATTGAATAAATGAACTTTCTATGGTAGTGTTATTTCAGTGCAGTATAAACCAGCCTGGGTGAGTCTCACGTGCCCTACAGCTGAACTCACTGCAGGGAAATCCACAATGCCTTTTCTTCTGAAAAGCACCTAGAGATTGATCAGCAGCTTCTGGACTAAAGGCAAATAAGTGAAAAGAAATGCCACGAACAGCGCTCAAATGCCTTTGCAGCATTTCCATCCTCACCCCGATGCGCTGACTAAACATTATCTTTGTTGAAACACAGGATGCAGGAGGAAAAGGCTCAGGATCAGCAGAAGTTACCAGGATGCACAAGGAAAGGTCTCAGTTCAGTAACTCTTCTCCATCACACACGGAGTGTCACATACACACCACATCATCAGAAAGGCAGGGAACAAGGGGAAGCACAATACTTTTCTGTACTCCTGACACAGGGAGTCTCCAATGACTGGGGTATAAAGTTTTAATTTTTTTTCCTTTAAAGTCAGGGCAAGCAGACTACCTGCAGAGAGCGCCCTTTCAGACAGCACAAGCAGCTAGGTGTGTCTACCTAGTTATCAATTTATTATTATGAAAAGCCTCTACATAAACATGTCTATTTAACCAGGATTAACACAGTCCTGGAGGCTTCCTTTGTGCATGTGTTTCATACATCTTTATTTATTAATAATAAATAAATAATACCTATTTATTTATAATAATATCCTACCTATTCCAAAAATTACTTTATTTCAAAGACATTGGTCTTTATTTCAAAATCTTGGGTTTTCTTCAGTGATAGGTCACTAACAAACTTGAAGCTACCATTAGCAAGACAAAACACTGGTCTTTTGTGAAGACTAAATTTTGAGAAGTTAATACTCTAGAGCAAGAAGTAAACCTCAAAATGCAGAGTTATTGTTGGAAAATTAATTCTAGCTAGTGATATCTAACAGGACAAAAACCTAAAACTAGGCATTCACACTGCATACATTAAGTAGATAAAAATTGCAATGCAAGTAAAAGTTTTGTAAACTCTATTCTACATCATTCTACAAGGGGTAGTTTCAGAAACATCTTCAGTCATGCTCAATGGAGAGCAAACTTAGTCACTACATCAACATATCAGAAATACATTTACATATGCAGAACCAAAGGGGAGATGTTCAAACTATCATTTTCTGGTAAGAACAAACCACACTATTCATGTGTGGACTTTATCACAACTCCATTTCACAAAAATATTGATAGAAAATGTCCACACTTAAACAGTTTAAATGAACTTATTACAGAGCACAGATATATCTGCAACATTTGTAAAACTCCTTCAACATGCTCATAGCATTCTCACAATGCATCATTTCTTCTAAAACATATAATATATGCACTGGTGACAGTATAAAAATAAACAGAATCACTCTGTTAAAAAAAAATAGTGTAAGAGGGTTTTCTTCATATGAAAAATGCATACTATTTTTTTCCAGATGCTTAACAGTATTATTCCCTTACAAAAACTGAGATGCACAATTTTAGTTTCACTTGTGCTCACTCTGAATTGCATTACATATCTAAAGTGTTAATATTCCCCAAATGTTGATCAAGAGCTCTTAAACTCTACTTAGGCTGAATTACACAATGCTTAAAAAAAATAAATCTAGTATTTCTAGCTGTTTTCTAACTTTATTACATGTTCACTTACTCTCCATGGTCCCAATAAATTACGTGTTTTATTGAGAGTGACTCCTTTACAATCACTTCTAAAAGGCAAGTTATATCCATTGTAACTCATTACTTGTATAATTAAACAAAAACTCCTACCTTTCTTAAAGAACAGAGCGCAGCATTCCTAATGCAACAAAGTAGAATTCAGTTTAAAGCAGAACTATGCTTCTCTTGTATTTTGAAAAAAGTTGAAAAATTTTACAAGTGTCAGAGAGCTGTTTGGTTAAAGCCTGCTTTAAACTTCATAATCCAAAAGTGCTGTAAGAGTGCCTTTTCTTCCAAGAATTTTTCAATGAAAGGTTGACATCCAGTCCTATCAGCCATTTAAAGAATGTGTACAAAAATCATTTGATTGGAATATTCCATAAGGCAGGTAATTTTGCTAAGATCTCAGACACTGAAATAATGATTCCTGTTAAAGGGACACCTACACTAACCAGTGCCCAAGTACTGATTAAACGATAATGTTATCCCCAAATGTTATTCCAAGAGATTTTCTCATCCTTTGTTTTTAAATTAAAGCAAAGATTATATTACAAATCCAAAAGTCAGTCCATTTTGGGAGGGGGGGGTAGGGTCTGCTTTGTTTCCCCTCAGAACATGGGAGAAGGTCCCTTTAACAAGGAAGGCGATAGGTATCACTTAATCAGGATGTGGGAATGGAATCTGTACCTATGGGTAAATGGCAATGCGTTCTGGGTTGGTTCAGCCCTTGGTTCTGAGTTCTGCGTCACTTCTGGCATTGCTCGCTCGTCGTCTGTCCCGTTAATACTTTCCGGAGTTAAAGGAGACTGAATATCCCCTCCAGCTGACTCCTTAAGTGAAACAAACAACACATTAAAATTACAAACTGACCTGCTCAGAAAGGCTATGTCCATAAAAGCACTAACATTCATTCTTAAACAAACATACATTTTAGGTAGTCTTAATATGATATAAAGATCTCCAGCATCCCTCATGGTCACATGTCATCATGTGTACTTAATATAGAAGTATATTACCAAGAGATTCACACTATCTTGTACAAAACAGTATTGGCCTATGAATTCTTTGCAAGATCCAACCTTCCATTTATTACAGATCACTCTCTTACCTGGAATTACATTCTGCCCTCATTCTTATACATGGTGGATGACTATTGACACTCAGAATTCTTGCCTCACGCTTTACATTCTAATGCAGTGAAACAACCAATCCTGAAATTTCTTTAAAAATCTAGCTCTTTTACTCTTTATTAACCAAACTGAACAGTGGGAGGGCCACCTGTGATGTGTTCCACGTATGAGCCATCTGTAAAGAACACTTGTTCAGCAAAGTACAGGCAAAAATTTTCATGGGCATGCTAGCCTGGCCTAGCTCTTGCGGGCCATGGTATTATCTGGTAAGGACAGTACTCCAGCTACACCCACGTGTACACATAGCTGTGGCTATGAAATTGGATACCTGAAGAACTTAAGTATTGCCTCCCAGCAGAAGGCACTGGTGTGGTTCTCATAACCCCTTATCACAACAGCATGTATGTTAGTGCATACATTGAAGTGTGAAAGAGAACAGAGTTGACAAAATACAGAGGCAAATAAAATATTCTATACAAATTGCATGGTTTTGGCTATTATTGTTATTATTATTATTACTATTATTATTAGTTTCATTTTCCTCCAAGAGGATAGACTGTTTCCATTGACAATAGATGAAAGACCTCCTTGATCTGAAGGTTTTTCTTTTATTTTCTCTTTTTCTCAAACGACACTAGATATTCTAAAAAATTACATGCCACACGAAAAAGTCTGGATGGCTTGTATCTTTAAGACAAAATTCCTGCAACACTATTACTAGATATAAAAAATCAGAGCCTACTTATTAAAATGTTTTAAGTGTGAATGCACAAGAATTATTTCAATAAAAAGAAAAAGATGTGCAAGTTCCATCTAGGCTTATTTTTCAGTAAAGTACTTGCATAGACTTCTAATATGAATGCAACTCAAGTAACAAAAATTAAGGCAGACAAACATCCCAGCCTATGTAATAGCTAAAGGATCATGGCCTGCAAATTCATGAACAAAAGAAATACCAGTTTCTAGTGTATCTCTCTTCCACAAAAAGTACAGGTTAATCAGTGCTTTCACACATTCACAACTACCCCTGCCTGATAAGTAATTTATATCAGAGCACTGTAACAGAGCCAACTATGAACAAAGCACCAAATATAATAGAAAAGCCACTTACTCTGAAAAAATTTTCACAAATGTTTACAAACAATATGTTCCAATTTTATATTAATTAGAGGAGTAAAAGTATTTTAGAAACATTTGGTGAAATGTGCATCTGTAATAAAGTTTTTATTCCACACCATTATAACTTCACATATCCATTCCAGATTTTACAAACTTGGGGAAGATACTGTGGTATTTAGTATCTAAACGAAATGTAATAGAGGGGTATTCAAAAGATGTCGTAAATTTCAATGTCTTAAAAAAACCCCATGTGCACTTACACAAGAGTCCTTAAAGTAAAACAAGTAACCATTGCAACACAGATCAAACCACCTTTTAATGGTAAGTAAATAAGGAACAGAAAAAAAGGGAGGAGTCGGTGGTTCTAAAATAATGAACAAACAAAAGCAAGTCCAGCATGTTTAGTTATTGAATATTATAATATCTTCTCAGTAAGGATACCATACGTTTACCCAGCATAGCTGTTCTTCATAGTGCTTCTCTTTACTGGCTGGCAATGGCATAAGTCTGCCATAAGCCCTAACACATATGAAACATTTGTTCCAGCATAGAAATTCACATAACATCAATAAAAGTGACCCTTTTCACAGGTTTTAGGTGAATTTTTTACTTCTACAGAGAAAAAGACAGCAAATGATAAACCAGGGTCATTTTTCCAAAACCAGCCCATTCCTTTCACTAAAAATGATATGATTGTAAAACCTTTCAGGCAATAGCTATTCCTAATTTTTTGCACAGGAGGGGCTCAGAATCACAGACAAGTCTGAACTGAGGTTCAGGTGCCAGCTGATTGAGGTGAAACCTCTCGAGACTGATGGGGTGCACCTGCAGACTGTACAAACTGCTCTATTTGGTTCTGTTCTTAAACCTAATTACTTTTTTTAACAAAGTGGGGTTGGGGTAGGTGGACACACTTTTCAGGCTATTGCTTCATGTAGCTCAGTGAACTCCAAATCCAAGTGTAAGTGCATAGGCAAGCTTGTAACTGAGAATAGACCATGGCTGGTTTGCCACTGCAAGATCCATGAGTTCATGAAAGAGCAAAATAATTCTCTATATTACAAGATGGATCTGGGAAATAGGAAATGGCAGAGCAGGGGAGCCAGTATTTTAGTTTTGTATAAACATGGTAAGCGGATTGCAAGTTTTTATTACCTAAGGCTGAGTTAAATGGACACCAGATGGTGTATCTCTGTGCATAGGTGGTCTTAGAAGTCCCAAAATAGACAACTTCTTTCTAGACCAAAGCCTCCAGACACACCAGATATAGATAAACTGTACTATTATGTGAATCTATCTTAATGCAGGTTGGTTTAAAGTACATGTTCTTTGACATGGAAACAGTGCTTTACTCTTCATCTCAAGAAAGCACAGTGCACTCAGTGGGACTTACAGATAACAAAGCAGCATCTCTCTTCTAATTTGTTGGTCCAGGCCACTGCCTTTCTCTAGACAAGTTGAGTTCTCTTTATGGTCATGGTAAATGGTGATTTTATCTATTATCTGATATTCTAGAAAATTAGAGCAAAGCCTGCTGGTAGACAGGCAGGGAATGGGCAGTATTAAAGAAAGAGGGAGAATGCAGAGTTTAAAATTAGCAGCAGCATTACTTAGGGGAAAAGGGACTCCTGCTATTAAGTTATTGTAAATTAGGCTATGTATGGTTTTATTTCTACAATGTGTTTTACACACACAGAAAAATATCCGAAGACATGTTCTATCAGATGAAACAAAATATCCATAAAACCCATGCAACTTCTACTTTCTGGCCATTGAGGCACTTTATAGGAACAACACTTTGCTAAAAGACATAACATATGAGAGAAGCAGCCTAACTTCAGTGGACTTTAGGCAAGATTGTTCTGAAGTTTTAACATGGCTTGGGTCACCTAAATATTTGAACTACAAACACATATCCAATTTCTGAGATATTTTTGCTGCTTTCTATTACTTTCTATTTCTCCGCTGTTCCTCGTGTTTTTGCAGGGCATTCAGAATTGAAACTCACCTGTACCAGTAGTATTTGCAGGCTTGGATCAATCAATATTGAACAGCATATATCTTGTGCAGTGTTTTGTTACATTAGTTGTAGAGATATTTCATTTAGATTCAATCTGCAAAGCCATACTAAGGCAGAAAAATGTACTTTTACTCTTTTAGAATTGTGTAATAGAGACAGTGGGAAATACACCATATCCAGTACTTGAATTAACTGGTAAATTAAAAGGACATTTTTTAAAGCTGTACCAAGAGACATAAAACTTTATATTTAAGTTTGATGTGTATGTTTTCCAGTTTTGATATGCAGTATTTTTCTACCTATTATTAATGTAATGCAGAAAGACATCTGCAAGTCCAAGACAGCAGAGGGGCTAATCCTTTCAGATAACTGATTTACTATTACAGACTTCATATACATCCCAATGTCCTCCCTGTCAATACTGTCACAGTTTCATTTAAAAAGCCAGGTTCCTGCAAAGTGTTGACTGACCAGCAAAAATATCTCTTTCCTCTTTTACTCTCCTCCTCTGCAATGGATCACTATGCAAAAGAGAAAGAAGAGCTATAAAATGATTGAGAAAGACAATTGAATTATTTGCATTGCAGCCACTTTTTGGCAGATGATGAACATGAGAGCAGGTGCTCTTTCAAATATCTCTAGAGTCCCACCTTCCTTCCCTAGTACCAAGCACCCATCCTCCTCCCAGCCATAAATCTGTTTGAATGAGCCCAATGCCACAGAAGTGCTGGAGTTTGCCATGGCGCCGTGACTTCTTATCTGTTCCAAACTCTGAAGTTCTTTATTTGATTCCCTTCTGTCTAGGGAACTGTATGCCCATGTGTCAGCACTTGCACTAACTGTATTACTCAGAATAATACACCAGCTTATCAACACAACAAAAAGCCAAGAGAAGAAAGGTAAGGCCTGAATAGGAAATTATTCCTAAATGTGCCATAATGAAATTTCAGCCCTCAACAGGCATTGTAGAATCACTAAGACTAACGTTTCTGTAAATGCCTACAGTATAAAATTTTAGGTTTCAAATGTAAAAAGAACTCTCTACAGGAAAATGAACAATATTAATAGCTCATAGCATTTAAGAGAAAGCTTTAACCCTAGAGCTACTAGACAAAAGCATCTTGTCTCTGAGAGAATAGCCCAAATTTATGTCCAAACCAGATAATAAGTGACTCCATTTGACAGTGTCATATTTAATTTCTGGGTCCAAAATTATTAATTAACATGTCAAAAGAGAAGCATAGTAATTTTTTTGCCTGTAACTTCAAGTAACTAGAAGCCTGGGTGAATCACTTCACTATTTCTAAAGTCAAGTGTATAATATTGACAAGTGCATAATATTGAAATACATACTTCCATTGTCTCTGTGGAATTTATCAGAAATTTAGAAACAGTCAAATAAACTAATAAAACCCCCTGCCTTATATTTTTCCATTTCAGTGGAGAAAGCAGTTTCCCATTAACAGCCTAGCATTTGGGCAAAATGCCTGCCAGGAAAACAACATGAGATTGGTTCATTGTGAATGTTCTGGTTTCCACTGACTTCTCTTGGTAGGACACCAGATGTAGCTTTCTAGTGGCAATAAAACTATTTGTACAGCATGTTGCCAACTTCCTGCCATCCTTATTCTATCAAAGAGCAGTGCAAAGTGCCAAAAGCACCAAAGAGATACACCAACACAATCAAAAAAGACTCTCCAGAAAAAAGATTCAGCCACATTAAATCTACTCAACTCAGGAATCCCGGCTGTAATTTTAAAGCTGCTGCATTCTCCAAGAGAAGGAATTGCTTTGTCTTCACTATTGCTTAAAATAAAACAAATAGCTTACTATGAGTCAAACACACTGGGCAGGGGGAGCACAGGAGAGATGGGGTGTAAAAGCCTCATGGAACTTCTTTCTTCAAAGCAAATTCAAAGTATTCATAATTAGAGTTAGCCATGGCTTATGTAAACGTGAATAAAGTAACTTATTCTCTTATTAGGGCTAGATTAACCCAGTTCATATTTTGAGACACCTTTTATAAACTCTTCCTGTACATCATGGCTAGAAGTAATAAAACTCCAGAACCAGCCTGTGAATCTGTCACCTTCCTTCAACACATTTCACAAGAGAAAACTACACATTAGGAAATAGGCAAAAGTACTTTGCTGTATCAACCTTTATATTTTGGTGCAATAATTGTTCTATAAAACTTATTTACAGTGCACCACCAGAAGTTTCATGGATACAACAGGAAAAGTACAGAAAGTGTTTAGTAAAGATTCACTTACACAACCATTTTTACCCCTTTTATTGGGAAAGCTGCAATAAAGAAAAGTGAATTAAAAAAAGCCCGATTTATTTTAAATTGAGTCCCTTTTACTCTTTTGCAGTATATTAAATGTATTTTTAAGGCCTCTTGACAGTTCTTGCTGCCTGATGAGAGGATTCACAGTAACTGAGAAATACTCTGTTAATTTTTAATACATCTGTATGTAAGAAACAATACAATAAGTAGCACAGATACGAAGTATGATGTTTGAATCAGGCAATAAGACTCACTTGAGAGGGTGTACTTGTTAGCTCCATCTTTTCATGGGATTTTTCCTTTGCTATTCGCGCAGCTTCCTTGAATTCCTGAAATTTTTCAGCAAACTGAAGGTACATATGTTTAAAGAAAACAAAAAGAAAAGAGAGAAAGTGTAGGCGTGAAATAATACATTACATGCAGAACTGAATGCTGTACTTTGCATTTCACAAAGTCAAATTCTGTCAGTAATTTTTAAAATTTTTTCTCCTTATTAGATACTCATTTAAATGAGTTACACAGTGACATACCTTTCAGGCATAATGTACACTCTTTATATGTCAGGAAAATGACAATGCAATGAAGCATGATCTGTTGCTAGTAGTTTTGAAAAACTCAGCTCAGAGATGGCTAATAGTAGGGATAAACTGCCTGGCACAGCTGCTTTCAAATTCAGGTTTTACCCTCCTCAGACAACAAAAAATCTGATCCTGAAGCCCAATGCGGTCACCATGAGCCCGGAGGGCTTTCAATGTACTTTATTCTTTCGTGGCTGAAACAATACTGATTCCTTCCCAAATTTTAACTGCATTTATAATTTCAATAGCTAATTAGAAAAGCAACAGTGGAAACACTGTGTTCATCTCTAGAACATTCATTGACATCAGTCAAGGTAAAGGACAAATTCATAGAACTGGAACTGCATCTACTGAACACTAAATCAAGAAATTGCACATGGAACTGCCATATGAGACTTTATGCTACATTTCCATGCTATTTCTATCTTCCAGAAAATAGCTAAAGCCCCAATTTAGAAATATATGCACTCTTAAACTTCAGAGATTAAATCAGTTTATTAAGAACTGGGCCTGGTTTGTCTGGCTACAAAAAAAATTGGCTTCACAGATCTCATCTTTACACTACACTAATTGCTAGAGTATCCGCACATTTGTTTTTGTGTCCTACTGTTTTTATACAGAACATTATCTTATTATGATCAGCTGAAAAGTGAAATGATTCTGCAAAAATATTGGAAGCTTCTCCGGCAGCTTCTAAATCTCTTTGGCAGCAGCATAAGAAGAAATTGTTTTGCACTCAACGTGTTTAGAAGGAACAAAGTCTACCTTTTGTGTGGCACAACTTCACCAATTATTTTCAATCAGAATTTCACATACTACACAAGACCTAAAAAACCTTACAGTCTTTAAACCTTCTCCTGGTAGGCTACTACTATTTGGGAAAATGTAATTTCTCTTCACTTGTATGCTGTATTTCATTTGTCCCATTATTTGAAAGCTTATTTTTCCTGAAAGTTTAATCCAGCATCAAAAAACATCTCAGAGCAGATGATGAAATTGGCAACAGATCACCAGAACTAGATGATACTTTTTTAAGATTTGTGCCTAAACCTCAAAATCTGGTGAGTGACCTATTATTTAAACAGCTTTAAGACCAGAGGATTGTTACGTGGCAAGTATAGTGCTGAGGTTTAGAATAAATGGCTGAAGACAAAGACAGTAAATATTATCTTCTGTATCACAGCCATAGAAGCTGTTAAAAAATATATAATAAGTCAATAGACAGCATTTTAATGAAGAGCCAACAGGGCCAGTTTAGTGAAAATTTTCTTAAATTTTCTAGAATTCCTTGAGATGGTCAGGCAATTGTTAATAGCTATCTCTTGATAAAATTCCTGAATAAAAAATTAGGTCCCATGGTAAGAAATGATAAGTTCTTTGAAAGACCAAATTTTTAAGGAGAAGAGGAAAAACAGTGCATGGAGACTACATAAGGCTGCTGCCAGTATCCATGGTGGCACTTTCCATTTAGCATACTCTTTAAGTTTGATAGAGTAAATCAGGTCAACTAATTCAAAAGGGTAAGACAGACAGCAAACTGAAAGGAGTATTTCTTCTCCTACATCAGGATACTATCAAAAGCATAGACATATCCTGAATGAGAAAGTAGTCTCAGTTTTTCCTGAAAGTCAGGGGACATTCTGTTTCTCCTACTGCAGCAGCAAGAGGGACGCTGCTAACAAATCCTGGTCCTGTGAATGTTATCCAACACAAGTACCACTGACATCTGATGGAGCAGTCTTGAGGTGAATTTGTGGTCTAACACATTGACAAAAGGCCTAGTGAAGAGAAATAAATGTTTAATTAATTTTCCTCTATACTGTTTGTGTGTGAAGTTGAGTGCCATTACTTTTCTATCAGATAATCTCACTCCACTAACTCTTAGTCACAATAATTGTACAGAAAACGGGTTGCCATTGTTGCACTCTACCCTAGCAATTAGTTCAGAAGGACAAGGGCACGTGGACAAAAATCAAATAGCTTAAAAGTCAAACATGTACTATAAGAAGACAGTGATCTGAGAATAAACTGTTTACTTTATCTGCTCTGATTATTTGCATCATTAAACTGTGGAAATCAGTCACTGACTAGACCAATTTGCTTTTTTTTTTTTTTGTTTTGTGGTTGCAGGCTGTCTTTTGCTCCCTGGAATTTAAAACACTTAAAATCCTGAAGTGCTAGCTGTATCAGAGGGCTCTGGTAAACCTGGCTATGATGCCAGTGCACAGAGTTAGTAATCTGAAGGAGAGACAGAACAAGAAGGAGAATACAGACATGATTTCTCTAAAGCTACAGGGCAGATATAATTCAGCTCTTCTGATTCCAAACCAAACATATCTACTAGCTCCAGTGGCTGAAGAGCTTTTCATCTAAAGAAAGGGTTTTCTCCCCCCATCAATATGTTTATCAATTTTAAAATAACACAGAAAATTTTGTCTTTAGGAATTTTAGTAGCAACAGTCAGCAATTGTGACTCATGTGAGTAACAGTACAATAATTAAGATATAACAGTATAATAATTAAGATATAATACAACAGGAACAGTTTGCTGAAAAGGTCCCATAGATTCACCATAGATTCAGAAAAGGTCTGTGATTTCATATTTTTCTTAATAAATTTGCTTATTCTCCATGAAACAGCAATCTGAGTAAGTGGTCAGCAAAAAAAAAACCAAACAAAACAAAAAAAACTTAAGAAAAAATGTCTACTGTAACTTTTCAAATTAATTTTTCAACAGCAATATAGAGCTTTATGTCAATGACATGTTTCAAAGTCCCAGATATCTGCTTGAGGGCATTGAAAAGAATGGGATTGAAAGAATTGTAATTAAGAAGGTGACAAGTACCACACAGGGAGAGTAAGAGAAGAGTTGAGGACAGAGCAGATTAAAAAAAAAAAACCAACATTTTTTAAGTTGTAAGGCTAATCTAGTGTTTAAAGTCAGGCAAACACAGTGTGCATGACAACAGCAAGATGCTTTGCCTTCAAAGAAGCATCTGTGACTGAGAAAAACAAGTTAGTCTATGAGAGAAGTCAACTAGATTAGCATTTGTACTAAAGCCATTGAAACATTAAGAAGAGTTACTGGTAAGCAAATGCCTCTAGGACATACACACCAATTTAACTGATGAGGTTTCCAAGTTCACTGAAGCAATGATAGGTGCACAAACACACATGCAATTCTAGAATCATTCAGAATTCATAATTCAGTTGCTTTGTGGAAAGGAAAACCAACTGATTACAAAAGAAAGAAATATTACAAGTCTGACACTTGCCCATATAAAGTAGATGTACTGGGTCTCATTTTAATGGTTTTCTGGCAAGGTGTGTTTATCCTTGGATAGTGACAAGTGCCTTCTCAAAAGGGCTGCTGTGATTACTCTTCGTTCAAATACCTAGCCATCATTATTCCTTACTTAGACATGCTCTTATTGAACTTGGGTGTGCAGATTTTTATTTCAAGTATGAAAATTTGCAGCTATATACAAACACAAGTTCTTAAACTGAACTAAAATTCCTCATCTCAAGAAAAATCACATTTCTACAGATTCCTGGACTCATCTACCAGGGCAGTAGCAAAAGCAACAGGTAATGTAGAAAGGATGCTCAGAGGAGCTATGCCATCAGTTTGAGAAACACAGATTGCCACTTTCCTTGGAATGAGGTCTATTTCCTTCCTGGAGAAGCAGACTGGAAAAGAAACTCATTTATGGCACATACTTCTTTAGCAAACATTTCAACTTTTGCATTCCAATAAAAATTGTATTTTTCTTTTACACTGAATATACTTCCCACTGGCTTTACTTGAAGGCTGTAAATTTTGAAATAACAGTAATATGATGTACTACATAGTAGAAAAGTGAAAGTGAATGTATCCTAAAAGACAAAGATGCATCTGAAGACTACCTGCAGTTTTTTTCTACGACATCTAAATACACAAGGAACACAATATTGTGAACTTCTTTGAATTCTATAATGAAAAATTGTAATGGAAGAACAATTTTTAAAAAAGAAAAACCTAACAAATCAATTATTTGAAAGCATTAACAACGTTAGGTGTAATAGGCTTTAATCTCTCTCCTTTTCTCCATCAGTTAAAAGAAAAATTGCCGATATCACACCTAATTATTTTAAATAACAACAGCAGTGAGTACTGAGTCAACATACAGTGAAAAGGAATAAAACGCACTTAAGTAGCTTCACTAGCTGGGTAGTCGCCACTGCTCATACTTACTTTTGAAAGGTGATGTTCAGATGAAAATCCCAAGCCATAGACTGTATTTGCCCTGCTGTCTGCCCATTGGCCAAACTTCTGGGATGTTTTAGTAAATGTCATGTTGGGGGTGATGGTGCTGTTTATTATTGCCTGAAAAAGGTAATAATTGTAAAAAATGGGTTTTGTGGTTTTGGTTGTTTTTTAAAGACAACTTGTAATTGCAAATGGCAATATTGTAGGCAATTATCTGCATACATTGAATGAGATACACACCGGGATCTAGGAAACAGTTTTCTAGTTCCATCACAGCTAAAATTGCAAAGGCATATTTTTGCATACATTCTGTAAAAGGAAGAAAAGCTGGGGAGGCAGTAGGCATCAATTTGCAATTGCAAGCAGTCCTTTAAGTCCTTTAATGTATCAACATGTATGGACTATCAAAGGCCATTTTTGTCTCACATGTGTATTTCTTTGTCCCCTAAGGCAATGCCTCTCAAGTTGCTGTCAGCTCCACTGCTGCTTTCCCCCCAACCCTGTTATATATGAGATTCTCACTGAAAAATGCTCAATAAAACAAAGGAGCACATTTTCTTTTTTCATTTCTGTTCTACAAGATTCTCTTTCCTTTACTCACATACAAGCAAGGCTAACAATGGCAGGGTCATACGCCAACTACAGAAGTAGAGCTACTCTTGTTACAATTTCTCTTCTGTAGCTTTTGTTCTTGCATCTACAGGATGCAAAAAGAACATCCTCCAGCATATAACTTCCGATAATGTAAATGAAAAATGCAACTATCAGATGATATGCTGGTTCTACTAAAAGAAACTGAAGTTTTGCTGTGGATTTCAACAGTATTTTCATCACATTAAAGTATACACATGTGGAGCACAAACTGTACAGAGGTGAAGAATGTAACATTATTTTGTCAGGATGGTGAATGAGAACCTTTAACATCAGAGAGACCAAGTGCTGCTCTCCTAAGATCAAGATCCTCTAGAAATCAAAGTCAGTCTGGACTAGAGTAGTTAACTACTAGTTAACTACTAACTAAGTAGTTATGGACTTAACACTCTTTGCTTTTGTTGAGAGATTTGGGTACCACTAGAGCACAGCTACAACCAACTTAAAATTTTCTATGAATTCTACAGGGTAAGCCTGAAAAATTTAGAGCTGAAAGGCCAGCTGAGCTCACAAATAGCTCCCATTATCATATGGTGATTCTCAGATGAAGTAGGGGAGAGGAGTATTGAAGGAAAGTTCAGAAGAATACATTGTATTCTTCATGTAAAAAGACAGGTAAAGATACTGCAGAACAGACAAATTTAACAAAGCTCTTTCTCAGTGACTTTGGCAGCTTCACTGCATTCACGTTAATTAAGATGTGCAAATCTGTACATAGCCAGTTCTCTCTGATAATCTTTTCCTCTACATGCAAGTTTTGCCGACCATTGTGAACAACTCCTTGAAAATTCTGGAATGCCCAAAAGCTTTACATTTGTGCCAACAAGCCTCAGCAGATCAAAGACAGGATTTGCTGTGTGATCAGAGAATGGAGAACCATCTCCAGCATTAATTGTCAAAAAAGCATCCCTCATATTTTCATCTAGGAGAAGCTGCTCAGTGAAGTCACTGGTAAATGAAACATTACTCTCCTTTCTTTAGGCATAAGATTGAGAGCCCAAATAAAGCCAGTAGACTTCTACTTGCACTATCACCTCCACTGACCACATAGAAAACAGCTCTCTATACCACACAGGACGGAAGAGGTAATGTGAGACAGGACTTCCCAGAAAGGAGGCGCTCTGAAGCTCTTTTTTAATTGTATGCTTCTTGTCTTCTTTTGCACTATTAGCACTTGGAAGCCCAGTTTCAAAATAACCAGTTGGAAGCTTGGAACAGAACTGTGTAAATTCATTTAATGTTCAATCTCACTTTCTGTGGAAGCTGTCAATGGTAATATACATGAAATTAAATATTCCATGGACTGTGTAGAACAGATTCTTCCTCCCAAATCAAGCTTTAGTTACGTTGTCTAGTCTTCTTAAGCCCATGCCCATCCACTGCTTGATTAATTGGAACTTGCATCACCTATTTGAGTGTGAGTATTACATCATGGATGTAATTTCCCCAGTTCAGAAGAGATTCTCATGCCAGGGATCTAAGACCTCCAAGAAAAAGGCAGGCTGAAAGCCTTCACAGCTGCCATTTCCTGTAATGACAGCAGGATAGCTGCTTGCAACTTAACCCAGTGAAAAACTAGGAGAAACATTTCTGCTGACCAATGACTGGCTGCAGAATGGACAGCCTTAACAAGCTGCCTGGGCCAGAATGGGATACATTTTTTGATATTGGTTTGTATTAAGGCTGGGTTACATTGGCTGTCAAATTGCTTTCTTGAAAGAGAGAAAGGTAGGAAGAAAACTTTTTTTAAAGTAATTGCATTTAGAATGAGTTAGCTGTGATTCCTGCCTTTATTTTTCAGGAGAGAAAAATAAAGAGGCTTCACTTCAGTAGTCAGCATTAGTCCAAAGACTGGGAAGACTATATTCAGATCCCAGTGATTAAAAAAAAAAAGCCCTTTCATTAAATTTACCAATTTTACAAGGAAATCAAGCCTTTCAATCTTCTCTGTATTAAAAGCCTTGGTATGCTAGATCACTCACATGCAAAATTATGCTTTTAAAAGTGTAATGCTAGAGCATCCTACAAATACAGTAAGTGTCAGCTATCTCTGGATAGAATTAGACAACAATCCTTTGAATATTCATCTCTAAACAAAAAGTATTTTTTAAAAATCAAAATTTATAATTAAACCTGTCTTGTCCATTCAAACAGGTACTGCTTTAACTGCTCTCCTCTAATCCAGATTTCACTGCAGAGTTATCAGTATAACAAGTGTCAAATATTTCATCAACTTTTAAGAATGTTGTTTCCATAAATGAACAAGAATATCTTAAAAACAGAACAGAGTCAATCTGACAGGCAGACATTTAGCTTTTGAAGAAAACTGGTTTAGTTATCTTCAGGCTTTTTTAGAATTATAAAATAGCTTTCATGTTTTCCTTTCATATTAGTTTAGCTATGAGAAAATAGGGCATGTGTCTGAGCTTCTCGTTTTGCAAACCCAACAGCTGCAAGACATACAGTAGTGGTCAAATGCAATTTTATCTTATGCTAAAATTATTGGCAATAATAATTAAGACACAGAATTTTTTAATTTCTTCAAAGGGAAAACACTGAACAGTTGTGCTTGCAGGTCTCACTTAAAATCTTTATCAAGCATTTGAAAATTGTCACTATAAAGTGAGACAGTGATTCAAATATAAAGATCATCTACTGCAGTAACACCGATTGGAGACTTGACAAATAATAATATATACAAGGTTCATGGAACCTGCAGGCTGGAAAACCACTCTGTTCCAGAGCCTGCTCTTGTTCTAGATGAACACAAAATTTTAAGTTTGTTTTCCTACCTCGTATCTGTGAAAAAAATTACCAGAGAGTTAACTAGTACATCAAGAACTACACTATACTTGATCTCCCTCCTTTTCGCAGAGCTGGCCAGAGACTAAATGGAAAAGTCAGTGGGACTTGGAATAATCCTAATGTCTGTCTGCACTGTTACTGGACAAATAATGGAAGCTTTGTTCCATCACCTAGGAGAAAGAAGTATTAAACCACATTTTTCCAAGGAACTCTGAAATGAGTATATAATTAATGAGAACTGAAAGCCATGGCAACAACTGCTCAATCTTGTCATGTCATACTAGATAAGAAATCTTATTTTTTAGGCATTTGCTTGATTCTGGGATTGGTAGGAGGAAAAGGTCGCATAAAATATAGTTACTCAAGAGGTCAGAGAAACCACATTCAAGCTCTATCACATTACTTGCATCAAGATTTCTCTGCCATGAGCAACAGAGCTCCAAATATTGCACACGACTATAAAATATAACCAGCACACTGAATAACTTATGGACCCAGAACAGTTTTTGTAGTCAAGTTAGAGGGACATGCATCATGTCTGGTGCAAGGTATTTCAAGAGGAGACTGTAGCTTCACAAAACATTACACAGAATGCATGAAAAGTAACCAGAAATTGCTTCTGTAGGACCTATCTTAGCTGAATTGGGCTCAAATAAGAAAAAAACCCTCTCTCTCAAAATTAATCAAAGACCCCACAAGCAAATTCAAGTTGGAATCTGCAATGCATAATAGGGAATTGAAGATCATGTCTTTAAATGTCCTTTTGTTTTCAAGAAGAAAGAGTCAATGACTTTCAGACAGTCAGTACAGGAGTTAAATTTTATCCAGGAGTACTTCTGAAACCCACCAAACTAAAGAGAGGGAAGGGTGTGGGACAGAAATAGGATTACCACTCAAATCTAAAGTATACAACTCTCCAACATTCCTTACTGCAGTCTAGGTGAATATATACATGAGCTGCTTTTACTTACTGACTTACTGCTCAGCACCTGAGAACTAAGCAGCCATATTCTCTCCACCATACAAACCCAAAGGGTGCTGCAAGCCCCACCAGTACCCAGGCATACAATAAAAACAAGATCCATTCCTTCTGAGGGAGGAGCATGATAGCTTCAAAACCAGTAGGGTTTGACAAGTGGTTTAGGTCACTGGCAACATGAGTATTGTCAGTAGTGTCAGTATCACCCAGCTACATGACATACAGCAGAGACACTACCTGGGTGCACTCAAACTTAACAATGCTCTATGTTTACATTTAACTCTTTGCACATACCATACTGTATATGTGCAGACATGCTAAAAATAGATGGGGTTTTAAGTAAAAATAAAGGAACTCTCTGGGAGTTATGCTGGAAACCCACTTAAAATTGTTCTGTGTCCCTCTGCTATTCACCTATGTATGTTTCAAAGCAGTTTTGTGAATGCTTGAAAGAATGATCTTAACCATGACTAGGATTCTAGATCATCATCTAAGGCTTGGATGAAAACATTATTTGGATTGCAGCACTCACAGAGTTAATTAAAATGATAAAACTGCATTATCAACATCCCTTGCCAATAGGACTGGTTATAAAGGGAATGCTGCAGTAGACAAAAGAACAACTAAATAAATGAACAACTACTTGACAATTTAATTCAGGAGGCACTCAGCAGGAGTTGCAACATTGGGATGAAGGCAGAGGAACCCCAGTGGATACCCAGAATAAGGATTTTTTAAATTCTCCAGGTCAATTAACGCACTGCATTTTTTAACTGGTAGTCTTGATTTCACACATCATCTAGTTCCAATCCCAGTGTCTTTATTAATAAATACTGACTCAAAAGGTATTTTAATTATTTGACAGAGCTAATGGGATCATTTGAAGTAAGGCTGAGAAGGAAAAAAACAAAGTAAGACTTAAAGTTGGAAAAATTATGGTGGGCTCTGATACCAGAGTCTCAGCCACTTGAAACAGAGATTTTTGACTATGAGATCAGTTTCTATATACTTCTGTGTAATAGAAATTATCCTTTTACATTTAAAATAGCAATACTCTGGATATTTTAATAATGTAGGGTAATAACCTGCCGCTTTCACTAAGTAGTCATAAAATCTCTGTGAATACTGCCATACTTTTAACAGAACATTTCAGTTCCAATCATTGTGAACTGATGCATTCCAAAAAGCTTCAAATTAAAGTCTCTGGAAAGGATCACAGCTTTTGATTACAGTGTATGTATCTTTAATGCCCTTAGTGCAGTTTTCTGATACATTGTTTGTAAAGTTACTGTTATTATAGCTTCTTGGGTAGAAATAGTCTATAGTCTATAGCATAGTATGCAGTGTGTAGTGTGTAGTGTGTAGTTTGTAGTATGTAGTATGTAGTATGTGGTATGTGGTATGTAGTATGTAGAAATAGAATTGAAGATTTTTTGCACAATGAATTAATTTCTTACTCAACATGTTTTACAACTGCAGCAGCTCACCACAATGTCCTTCCTAGTTAAAACAGAGGAAAAAACCAAACCAAACCAATAACCAAACAAAACCCACAAAAAACCACCAAACCCAAACCAACTGAGTCTTGATAAAAGCTTACCATTTATTAGGCAGGCTTTATTAGGAGGCAATCCTCGCATTCTCTACAGCAAAAATTGAAAGATTACATAACAAAGGATTTACTAAGTGATTATGGCCACTGAACAGATGTCCTTCATAATGCTGAAGCTAATTATATTGATAAATGACTGAGTACAGAGATGAAAACATTATTGTAACCCTATTTGTACATTTTCAACCAAATTTTGTCTTTTTAGCCTTCTCAAAGCATTAATCAAGAACAGGTCTTCACTTCCATTCAGCAATAGTTATTGAAGTCAATACAACTGCATGGAAAACACAATTTATGAATAAACACTTAAAACATAATAGGGCAATGTTACCATTTTAACATGTCAGTAAACTGACAGATAATGATTCAAACATCTGAGAAGAAACATGGAGGACATCAGATTAGAAAATAATAACAAAAATGTTCCACACAACCAGGTTTTCTGAAATATAATTTACCTTTGAGCCATCCAAACTGATTATCCTGTAGACATTTCTTGTGCTGTCATAGAAGTAGGACACAGTAACAGCATGCTTGCTGGTGGGTACCCAGTTCTTTTTAGTGTTTGGGTCGATCTGGAAGACATGAGCTCGGGTGCTGAAGATGGGTTGTTCCCTGAAGGATAGAGAGTAGAAGATATTAATCTAATTTGTACATACTATCATTGCACAAGCTATCTGCCAGTTGTGCCCGTTGGGATGTACACAAGTTACTCTGCGTGATAAACCTTGCCTGGTAACTTCTGCATGTGTTGCTGCATAGAGCAGATAAGTGTGTTAATACATAAGCGCAAGCAGAACACAAGTCTTCTAAGGCAAAAATTAGCACCCAGTTGTGGAGTCAGATAAACACAGATACCTCTAATATAGATTTGGCCCCATCTTATCATCTCCCCAGCTCTTCACTGCCCATCTATCCCTTTAAACTAAGTGGCATTAATAGCCGTTTATGTGTAACTTCAGCTATTACACTGCACGCTGCAGAGCATGCATGACTTCAAGCCCACTTCTTCAAAATCTTCTAATACTCTGAGTATGCTCATCAATTTTAGGCCATAATCTGGATCTGAACTGACTGATTCAATGCAATTACACTTAAAGTAATATTAGTTAAGGCCAGGAACAAATGTTGTGAATCCCTCTTTCTTTGGAGCTTTACACCTGAGTGTATTTATACCAACTTCAAATAATGCATAAAATACATTTTAAATTGTAAATTGTTTAGCAAATAAAATTATATAAGGCAAGAAACCCCCTTGGTATAACTCAGAATTTACATCTTTTTTTTCCCCATGACCGCTACCAGGACATTCAGCATTGCACAGAAATTTAAAAACATTTTAATATCACTAAGATGGTGATAAGATGGCCTTCTACAAGGGAGTGACTATATCAGTAGACAAGGGAAGGGCTGTGGATGTCAGTTATCTACACTTCTGTAAAGCCTTTGACACAGTCCCCTATAACATCCTTCTCTCTAAATTGGAAGAGGTGGATTCATTGTATAGACGGTTTGGTGGAGAAGGAACTGGTTGAACAGTTGCATCCATAGGGTACTGATCAATGGCTCAGAGTCACAATGGACACCAGTTTTAATATGTTCATCAATGACATAGGAAATGGGGACAGCTGCACCCTCAGAAACTTTGCACTTGACACCAAGCTGAGTTGTGCAGCTGAAAAACCTGAGGAATAGGGTGCCATACAGAGGGACTTGGACAAGCTCCGGAAGAGGGCCCATGGGAATTTCTACAAGACCAAGTGCTGGTGCTGCACCTGAGTCAGAACAACCCTGGTATCAACACAGGCTGGGGATGAACAAATCAGAGCATCCCTGCTGGGAAGGACCTGGGGGTGCTGGGGGTGAGAGGCTGGACATGGTCCAGCCATGAGCACTCACAGCACAGAAAGCCAATCCTGTCCTGGGCTGCATCCAAAGCAGTGTGGGCTGCAGGGCAAGGGAGGGGATTCTGCCCCTCTGCTCTGCTCTGCTCTGCTCTGCTCTGCTCTGGTGAGACCCCACCTGCAGTGCTGTGTCCAGCTCTGGGGTTCCTGCACAGGAAGGACATGGACCTGTTGGAGTGAGTCCAGAGGAGTCCAACAAGACAATGAGATGGATGGATCATCTCTCCTATCAGGAAAGGCTGAGAAAGTTGGAATTGCTCAGCCGGGAGGAGGTTCTGGGGAGACTTTATAGCTGTCATTCTGTACCTAAAAAAGGTGTACAAGTGTGGCTAGCACAGGTTTTCCCATGAGAACTTTCTCCTGTGTTTTATAAACAAAGATAAAGTTTGGATGTTGTTAAAACAGTGTCTCGCGATTTGGACAGTTCAGGCCTGGCCAATCAGGCCTAGGGGGAGGTTTCTGGCTGACCAATGTGGGTGACCTCTGAAAAGTCTATATAAGCTGAAATCAAAATAATAAAGCTCTCTTTTCTATGCCACGCTGAGAATCCAGGATTTCTTCTCTGCTAGCAGCTCAACAGCGACATACAAGAGAGCTGGTAGAGGGACTTTTTACAAGGGCATCCAGTGATAGGACAAGGGGTAATGGCTTCAGACTGAAAGGGTGAAGGTTTAGGTAAGACATTAGGAGGAAATTCTTCACTCTGAGGGTGGTGGGACACTGGCACAGGTTTCTCAGAGAAGCTGTGGCTGCTCTGTCCTTGGAAGTATTCAGGGCCAGGCCGGATTGGGAATTCAGAAACACAGTCTAGCAGAAGGTGTCCCTGCTCATGTAGGGAGGGACATCCTACATGTATCTTTGATGTTCCTTCCAATTCAAACCATTCTATGATACTGTAGCTATCAGTTTAAATTTAGTTACATTTTAATGACAAATTGATTGCTGTATTCTTTAGGGAATGCTGCCATCAAAATCCAAATATATTAAGTACCAGGCCTTTAGGCTGAATTTAACTTCTTAGGTTTTTTGACTCCCATTTTCAGGGTGTGAAAAAACACACCTTTTGACCTGCCCTCATTTTTTTATCAGTGCTATGTTTTTAATACTTTTTTTCCCAAAATAAAAGAAAGTGTAAAAAAACCACAGAATTTTTGGTACTTGTAGTCAAAGGGGTTTAATTTGGCCTCATTACAAAGGGGTACATGTGAACTCTCTGAGATATCTCTATTTCATGGCAGGAAGAGCAGCTTTCAGTCGTAGGATTGTATTACTCAGTTGGGAGTCAAGATTCCTTGAAGTTCACCTGACAGCAGATGTGGTGTTCTCATATGTTGGGTGTTGGAAGAAATTATAGAAAGTATGCTGAACAGATCAGAGACAGTGAAGTCACTGCAAAGAGTTTCAGCAAAAGATAAAGGAGAAGGAAGGCAGGCCAAGGGGATTGCTAGCTCTCCACAGAAATGTACGCTCAGCACCAACTCATCTTTTCCTTGTAATCACCAAACTATAGGAGGTTGCATAGCTGCTTTCCTGATCTAAATCTCTTGCACATAAATGTTATGCCAAGGTGACTGGCTTTTATAGATCTTTTTTTTTAACAGAACAAACAAATTCTTTCTGCTCTTTTGAATATCTACAATTACTTCTTCAATCACAGATAAACATATTTTTTATTTACGTCCCAATTAAGCATATGCAAACATAAAGGGATGCATATTAACATAATGCACCTGCTCTTTAGCTCTGGAAAGTTAAAGAGCCCATCAAAAAGATATGGAAAAAAATCTTCGAAGCCTGACAATTGTTTTGATGAATATTGACATTGAAAGGAAACCATAAAGGCTCTGATGACGTTAATTAAAGACCAAAGAAGACCCCAAGATGCAGATGCTGGTCAGTGAATACACATTTGACCAGCACCGATATTCGATTCACTCCCACTACACATAACTGGGATTTTCAACACACCACAGGTTAGGATTTTAATATGTAAAAGGCAGGTGAGTACTATATAACTAAAGCAAGTGGGAGTGTCAGTAAAAGTCAACTGTTCAACCCTGAGATGCTGCTCTCTAGCACTCTCAGCACAAAAATCTTCCATAGCCCCACCTAAATATCCTCAATTCGTTTGATGAGGTGGCCTGTGTGCTCCTCCTGATTGCTCAGCAGCGTTGCTCAAGACAAACCAGAGCACTTTGCAGGGCACAGTGTGGGTCTGGCACAGACAGTACAGTTAGGTATGGAACAGCATAAATGAAGCTTACTTACATTTCTTTAATCACTTCTGATAAAACTAGAGTTAGAGTCTTTTCTTTGCATGTTTTAACTACAGCTTACTGAATGACAAACTGTGCTCACTCTGGAAAAAACACAACTCCTTTTGTTAAAGGGCTTGGATAAATCATGATTTTGCCAGATAACTGGGTAATTAGGATTTTTTTTCTGATAAAGACACTAACTTTCAGATGACTCTAGAATTAGACCACTGTTTTGACACTTGACAATGAATATTTGTAAAGATTATTTCTACAAACTAATGGAAGTTATGCACTATATGTCTATAGGACTAAATGTGTTATAGAATCAGTCACTCATGCACCACTGAAGTCCTTCAAAGCTGCTTTATAATTACATCATCTATACTTTTCTGTAGCTATGTACTATGTAGGCTTCCTTAAAATTTAGATTTCCTAAAACATCTGTGAACAAGCAACAAGTAATATATAAAACATATAAAAATATTTGTAACTTCAGCCAATTCATCTTTATATAAAAGTTTTGCTCTTCCATTAGCCACACAAGGACATGATACCCTCCAAGTCTGGAAGTTTCAATCAATTCAGCTGAAATAATACTAGTTATAGGAAGATTAGTTAAATAGGAGGATAGTTTCCTATTTTCCTTCCCAAGTGGTCAAAGAATTAATATATATTTTTAAAATTATAGTATATATTTCTAGATATAAAAATTAAGTCCCCTGTTTCTCACAGGATAACAGAATGAGCTGAGTTGGAAGGAACCCTCAAGGATCATCGAGAGCAGCTCTTGGCCCTGCCAAGACCACCATCCCCCTATTTTTGCCCATATAGAGTTGAGAAAGGGAGAACAGCTTTAAAGAATAAACATCAATCCTGTGAAGAAAAAAAAATACCTTACCAGTTTCTTGCTCTTCCCTCTCTTCTCTTCCCCTTTCAGCTTTCTGTTCTCATTCTTTTATTACCAGAAGGTATTTTGTACTCATTAAAGATGTTAATAGGAACTAAGGCAAGAACTCCTCACTATTTATAAAGAAAAGTAATTCTTTTTTCCATAAATATCCTGATGCTGAACAAAAAGAAAACAAACTAAGAAGAGTGCCATAGTAACACAGTTTAACTAATAGAAATGTCCGCTCAGGCATGGCAAAAACATTAAGGCTCATATTCTGCTGTTCTTAATTGGCTTAGACGGCAACATTACAGTGGTCAAAGAAAGACTAACAAGAAGTAAGTGCCAAGTCCTCCTGGACTTGAGAAGCAATGTGATTACTAAAGATGTGTAAGAAGTATCACTTTTGCATGCAGAATCATAACAGGCTTTTTCATAATCTATACAGAAATTATTTCATTGATACATGATGAGTCCTAAGCTTAGGAGATAAGCCTGTGTCCTAACAGTTGAATGAATAGTTTTCAACCACTTCTTCCACTTTGGCATCTTAACACGGCCTTTACAAAACAAAACAAAACAAAAAAAAAAAAAAAAAAAAAAAAAAAAAAAAAAAAAAAAAGCAGACTGCTCAATATAGGAAACATGTATTACACTAACGAAAGCTTGCATGAAAGAAGCTTAAGTTAGTACAGAAAGTTAGAAATAATTTTCCTTACTGTTCCATAATTTTTTTTATCTATTATCTATTTTTTCCTATGTCTAATACTTCAACAGCAGTAGTTGCAAAGACTCTTTTGGCTTATTTCATCCCTCACACTATTGTTGACCATGACTACAAAATCATCTTGAGTGTCATAAAACCTACAATTGTCTCAAGACTGGGATTCTATTTTCTTAGTTACTCTGAAAACAATAAGGCCACTGAAAGGAAAGTATGAACTACAACATTTGTCAATGTCCTGCTTGCCTCCCCTTATGGAGTGTTAATGATACTAAAAATATACATTAAAAATTAGATATAACGCTCCCTTCCTCCTGCATACTCAGCTAAATTGACAGTGTTTCAGCAGAGAAGTTGCTGCACTATGCAGGATGAGGTCAGGGATGCCCCTGTATGGACATAAGACCAGACCAGAATACCGGAAAAAGAAAAAAAGAGGCACGGACAATGATACTCAAACAAGGGCTGAAGCAAAGAGCTGCCCATGCAGAAACAGAGAGCAGACATAGAAGCAGGTTAACATTGAGCAGATTGGGCCCCATGGAGGAGCTGAGCTTAAAAAAAAAGGAAACACCATGGGCCCTGCCAGCCACCTGGAAGTTTTAAATTTCTCAGGAGAGGTATTTTCCCCAACCAGTGAGACAAAAAGGGGACGAATAAGCATGTGTGATGCTGCGTTCCTCAGTTTTGATAGTGAAAATAGTGTCAATTGATAGTGTCAATTTCTATTTTTCCAGTATGGATCTTACAAACTCCAGTGCATTATCCAAACATCCTGGCCTTGATGCACATGGAGTCCACTTACAAGACTGTTTTCAAAACAAGTCCAAGAAAATGTGCCTTGGAGATAATTTTCCTGTTGTAAACAGAGCAAGATTTCATCCATCAGGTTCCAGACCAAGAGTTTCAGAAGAATATGATGCTACATGCATCCAAAAAGAGGGCAATATACCTGTGCTCAAAACTGGAGTGCAAACACACTCTATCTTGGTTGGAATAGCGGAGACTGGACAAAATTGTGCTGTCTTTATCCCATTACAGCTATGGGCACAGCTGTATAATCAGCACATAATCTCTGGCAGTCCTCAGGACTGCAAACTCTCTCAGCAGGTATCACACATGTAGGGTTTTTTTTGCAGGTGGTCATTTTGCATGCAGTGCATTCTGAGCCTCTATAATAGATGTCATCCAAGAAAATTTCTCCTCATATCAGACAACATGAACACCGTACATGGTATTTCAGGCATTTGCTGATTATCCTCAGATTTAGGATAGGACAAAGACCTTTTAGCTTTTTCAAAATGTCAGCATATTAATCCCACAGCTTTCTCCCAGTGCCCTGCTAGTCTTAAAAATATTCTCCCTTAACTTGTTTCTGAAGCTGCAGCAAGATTTGGTTATTCTAAGCAGCTTGAGAAGAGATCCCTGAAAAGAAATGAGGAGAGTGATTAAAAGTCCACTCTAATGAAAACTAATTCATAAAAAATAGCATCCAAGCCGATCAATGTTGTTTAAGTAGTCTGAGTCAACAAGCTCTGCAAACAATGTCCAAAACAAAAGAAAACCATATAATTTTCCATATTCATAAAAATGCTCTGAAGTCTGATAAAAATTGTATACATTTGGTGGAAAGTACTGCATAATACTGGCTTCCATTGCATGGAAACTGTTCTGACATGTAATTTTTTCTGGACAGGAAGTAACTGACAATACCATCTTGAAGTCAAAATTATAAAGTACTTGAACAAACACACTCAGTGGACTTGTGTAATGAGTATGACTTGAGATTTTGCTTTTTGTCTTACACACAACTTTCATATACAATATACATATACAATACCAACTTTCATATCTCAAAACAAGCTTTGAGATACTGAAAAAGTGGAGGTTACAATCAAATAACCAAATAAAAATCTCTTCCATAGCACAAATGGTTTATCTAGTTCTACACCTACATTCTTAGACCTGGTTTTGCTGTTACGTTTTGGGTTTGAATCAGGTTTATTCAAAGTCAGGTTTATTGTTGTCAGTAACAACTTATAGAAAGTTGTTATTAAAAAGCTAGGTAAGTTTTCTGTATACAGGTATCAGTTAATATATGTACCTGCCTATTTATCTATAAAGTTCAGAATATAAGGTTTACAGACTGTGCTTTGTAGCTATATAACTGCACAGTCTGTGCCTTCAAGACTTTCTTCTAAGCCATTTTGTTCCCTTTTAAGAATCAGCTTTTAGTATTAGATTTTTAAGCACTTATGAGTTAACATATCATCACAAGTAATACCAGAAGTTTTTAAGGATTTGAGAAGAGAAAAATTTTCTAAGAACCTTCATTAAACCCATAATGTTAAGTAAAATATACATTTACCTTAGCCAGCAACATCATTATATACTGTCTATTACATTTTCAAGGACCTGGAGTCTTAACCAATTTGTTTCAGTTTGAAGTAAGATATTGCACAGTACTTCAGACACATAAGGTATGGTAAGTCAGCAGAAAATAATTTAGTGATTATCAGAAATCTATTATCTTTGAAATGCTAGTGTCTCTATAAAGACTATTTGAAATCTGAGACTTATTTGGAGAAGAGAGGGAAAAATTGCATTCTGACACCTGACACTTTTGAAAAGAAAAAAAGAAACCTAATTAAAAAAACAACAAAAACAACAACAAAAAACAAACAAACAAAAAAAAATAAAGAAAACCAAACTCACAACATTTTACTATGGGCTAAGAAGTATATGCAAAACATGTTTGTATACAGCTAGATGAAAAGAACACAGTTTTGTACAAACCAGGCTAAATTTGATGCCTATGAGTAGACAGAAGTCTACTTAAGTCAGCAATTATGGACTTTCAGTAGCAGAAAAACTGTTCACATATGATTATTTGCAACAATTAATAGAAGTTTTATATTATATAGAAGGCAAGTCAGGAAAGCACATAACTTCAAACATTTCTGAAATCAATTCCTTTTGGTAACATTTTGGCACATCCAGTAAGGTGAATGGCAGCTTCAGAAAGGCAACAGAGCCGGTGAAGGGACTGAAGCACTAGTCATATGAGGAGTGGCTGAGGCACCTGGTGGTATATAGTCTGGAGAAAAAAACAAGGCTGAGGGGAGACGTTATTACTCTCTACAACTATCTCAAAGGAGGTTATAGCCAGGCAGGGCTCAATCTCTTCTCCCAGGTAAAAAGTGACAGGATGAGAGGAAATGGCCTCAATTTGACGCAGGGGAGGTTTCAATTATGCATTAAGTAAAGTTTATTTAAGGTGAGGGTTATCAAGCAGGGTGCCCAGGAAAGTGATGAAGTCATAATCCCTGGAAGTGTTCAAAAAACATTTGGATATGGCACTTGAGAACATGTTTTAGTGGTGACATGGTGGTGGTTATAGGTTGATTGTTGGACTTGGTGATCTTACAGGTCTTTTCCAACCTTAACAATTACATGATTCACAGGTATGTAATCCTATAAAATTATCTGTTTGGGGAAAAAAATGTATGACTCTATATGTGTCACTCTCAACCAAATTCTCAGGAAGCCCATACATGGTACCTTCCAGAGAAGGAAGGGAAAGAAAAGAGGTAGAGGAGTATCATACAAACAGGCACTGTAGGACAACCACTGACAGCGCTTAAAATGTATAGTCATCATATGAAATCCCAAGAGTTAGGATTACCATACCTTGGGAAATAAAGCTCTTGCTATTGAACAAACATGAAGAGCAATGAGAAAGTTTACCTAAACTCATTTCTCTACTGTCTGATCTTCCCATTCATAAGAGTCCCATGAAGGATCTCAGTAAACTTCGGAAGAGTAAAGAGTTTTTTCCACAGCACAGATTAAATTTAGCTGTAGGGTAACACAGACATTACAGTCTCGCAAATTTAGTAACATCAACAGCATGGAAGCGCGCAGAGTTGCAAAGCTGAGGACAAATCAGTGCCCAGTACTTAAAATCAAGGCTTATATGGCAGAGCAAAGAAAAATCCCAACTAAACTCCTAAATTTTTGGTGTAATATCAGTGAACATGGAGCTGCTTATAATACAGGTTAATAAAGCTACCTGTAGGTTATGCATAGGGCAGTGTTAAACTGATTTTTTTTAAAAGAAAAGAAGATAAACACTGGATTTGCTTCCACTTCTGCAATTCCTTGGGGGTTTTTTTAAATGCCTGTTCTCCAATACCCTCACTATCTATGCTATGATAGCATATGCTGCTATCATATGCTGCTCAAGTTCAGCAGTTAGGCAACCAGCTGAAGCATTGCAGGAAACATCCACAGCAATAATTTATCACTGACTGTGAAAGATACTCCAATAGATGAATGATGGTCCATCTCTCTAAGGTTTTCCTTTTTTGTCCTTCCACACAACCTTGAAAAGCTCATTTTTGTAGCAGGAATCAAGCGAGAGTGCTGGGAATCACATGAGGCAACAAAAAGCTTATATCAAGAGCAAGTACTCAGCTTTATCTTCATGCCTCTCCCTTCAGTTTAGTAACTCATGCCAGGTATATAGGTATCTTCAGAATTTTTCTAGGTACCTAAGTGATTAGTCCTCTAAATTGTGCTAGTACATGGAAAATGTATCTCTGAATAAACGTTTAAGTTAAATTTGTTTTTTAATTAGAAGATTAGAGAGAATTAACCATTAGCTTTTAACAACTTAAGACTACCTAAACTATGTTAGACTGAATTTTAGAATAGATATTTATCTATAGTCAAAATACTAAGAAATCATGACGGTAAAAAACTTACATTTTTTCCTGAACTATGCTCAGTTCAAAAATTCTTGTCAAGAAATTAAGAGAGGAGTTCTTCTCTTTTTAGAATTAGACAATTAATGTCAAGATGCATAGCTATTTTCTACATCTAGTCACTAAAAGCATTTATCAGAAGCAAACAAAAAAAACCCCATCAGGTTCTAATCTGTGAACAAAGAACTCTGAAATGACAGCCTAATTAGACATTTCTGAAAAAAGTCGCGATGTTAACATTCCTGCAACAGCCCTTACGTGCAGTAAGATAAGCTATGCTGCATCTGGAATAAGAAATAGGCAGGCAATGGTCTAAAAATATTAATTTCTTCTCATTCTACATCAAGGAAATCCAACTTTGCCGCACTTGCAACGTACAGTACAATGTAACAAAGGAAAAAATAATGTTGTTCATGCTTGTTAGTAAGACAAGTTTAGAAAGGCCCAAAAGAAATAACCACGCTTTCTTCCTAGTTCTCCTAGTTCCTTAATACTCTATATATAGAGACAATCTTTCCTTTGCAATCTTTATCTAAAATCTCCCCTGCAATGGAGTTCTGACAATCAGATTACTCTTACAGAACTCATGCAAATATTTTAAAGGAGAATATAAGTCGTTTAACTGCTTAGCTTGAATTTGTACTGTTATTTCACACAGCACTCTAATACACAGTCATGCAACAACTAAGTTATAGTTTCCTGTCTTCCTGCACCACCAGTTTTCTTCATTTTAAATGAATAGCTATTTTCTAGACACAGTCCTCAGGGACAATATCTATAGTCTTCAGAACCATTACAAGAGCTAGAGTCTTAAGGGGGAAAAAAAAACCAGAAGGTAAAAAAAATAGAAATCCCTTACACCAGCAGAAGAAGCACAGCTCTCCAAATATAGAAGCAGAGAGAGCAAGAGCACAAAGTTGCTTTGGGATCTAGAGGCGCTGCTAGTGAGGCAGGAGTTCGTGCACTGCTTTACAAGCAGGCCCAGCAGCACCCTCCTTTCCAGGGGCATGGAGGAGGATGAGGAGAACGAGGAGGAAGGCTCCAGATGGGACATAATTTTCAATCTCTGCAATCTCCAGAATGCAAGCCTGTTCTTGACCTGCACATTTTCCTTTTCACGTTTCACAAACACCCTCAAATTAATTTATGGATCCTTTAATATCTATAGGTCAGTAGTCTCCTTTGCAAAACAATTTTCAGTTTGTGATAAGGGCTGTTTATCTAAACAAGGTGAGAATTAAGCCAAATTGAGTGGGGCCATTTAGGTGCTGCTGCTGAGGCACAGGGAGAAACAGCATCTTGCAAACACATAATGGGTCTTTGAAGTTAATCATAGTGTTTGGTGGGATTTAAGGGTCATAAGACAGCAGTGGTAGAAGTGCCACCCAGAGTAGCAGATTCACACAATTGACAGACTGAAACTCCTTGCTTTTCCTATCATGAGAGCATAAGACTATCTGTAAATCAACACCCTCTGTTCTAAAGTTTGGTTAGATCAATTTAGTGGCTGTAGTCAAATCCTCCAGCACCACTGACAAGTGTCACCGTGCACAGATAGCGCAGCATGAAGGAAGTGAAAATAGAGGGTTGGCACTAGGACATGAAGTCATGTAGAGCACTGAAATAATAAGAGTGGCAATCCCACATCAGCTTAGATTTCCATAAAATATGGCAGAGTTCAATAAACAACGTAAACACAGTATTTTCTAATTTGACATTCAGTGTGATTTTGCATGCTCCATCAGTCTCATCATTGCCTATGACAAGAATTTCTGTTCTGATGGCTGTATTTCACAGCTATGAAGCAAAGCGGCAAAGCAGGGGCTTTTGGAAATAGACTGATGAGAATTCTGGAACCTAGAAAGTAGAAGAAATACAAAATCATAGAATCAAGTCATCATGTGTTTCCATTGAGATAATCGGCAATTATATGGTAAACAGTGATAGTATTTAAAAATTAGTCTAACTGCTGTTTTTCCAATCATCTTTGACTTTGAGAGACAATTCTAAAATAATACTAGTCATAATTTTGTTATTATTAAGACTAGATCTTGTGCCAATTTGTTCACAACAGAAAAGACAAGGAATACATATCTTCCTTGTTTATTACTCCACATTTGAAATTTGTATCAAATATATGTCTGTAGTAAAATAAGGTTTCCTCATTTGGCACCACAATCTTTAGCAACTCCTCCTTGCTTCTTAATAGCTTTAATTCAGGTCCTTATTAGCTCTAAACTTCCATTTTGCTTCCTTGTAGAGCTTCATACAGAAACAATCACACCTCCTTACCACTTCTTGTGCAATCAACGAAGTCCATTCCATCTTTTTCCACATCTCAAAGTTATTAATTTTGACATGCCTTCTCTGTGTAAAAAAGGCTTTTTGTTTTAATGGGCCTGGCACGTGTCATGCCTTTGATTTCCAACTTAAAGCCCACAAACCACATATTTACACTAAGGATTTGTCACTTAACTGTCAGTTTTAAGAGCTTTTGCACTTAACCCTCAAAAATAAACACCCTGAATTAAACCACTAGCACAAACACATGGTGACTGCAAACATCGCAAAGCTGAACTCATGCTTCCACCGGCACCAGTGGAAGTATCAGAACTTACATAAGGAGGACCTGAATAGACATGCATTTCATCACCATCACCTGATCTTCAAACAATTTGCAGTCTCATCCAGAGTGCTACAGCTGCACACTAAGTTTCAAAGAAGAAAAAATCCACTGTGCCACATCAAAATACGAGAACTGGATCATTTCATTTGTATCAAGGAACTAAATTAGACTGCCAGAAAGGTAAACAAACTAATTCATAAATAACAAATCAATTTGAATCACCCATTGAGCACTGCAGGAACTTTGAAGACACTTTAATTCACTTTGAGCATGTTATTACCATGCCAGCAAGTCACTCCCTTCTGATAACTTACTGGGAGTTCCAGGTCTGTTTCCCTGATTCTTCATATCACACTTATGCCAAGCATTCTGAGAGACCCAAACACCATTCCTGACAGGTTTCCAGAGCAGTTTGCTCATCAGATCACTGTAGATATTTCTAAGATGGCTCCAAATCCTGTTTCTCCCAGTGGCATTCCTCCCACTCTCAGGTAACTGCACTAATTCACATCAATGAAAAAAGGCAAAATCCATTTTTAAGTATACTAGTATGAACACACACTGTGTTCATACTAGTAAAGAGTAAAATGTGCTCTGCATAGCCTACTACAGATGCTGACAGGGGAACAGTTATACAGGTCAGGATAGTAAACATCAGCCAAGGAATTGCGCCAAGTGTTCTGCCATGGGAATGAACCCCAACAGGTAGAGAACAGCCACACCTGGACTAGGCTGTTCCACTGATAAGCAGCTCAAAAGAGCTGAGAGAAGTCAGTATTTTCTACTCGGCTTCAGCAAGGTGCTTGACAATGTTGTTCACAACATCCTCATACACAAATTCAGGAGATGTGGACTGAACGAGTGGACATTGAGGGGGATTGAGAACTGGCTGAATGCCAGATCCCAGAGGGTCAAAATCAGTGGCACAGTTGGAAGCCTGCCACAGCTGGAGGCCTGTCAAGGTTCAATACTGGGCCCATACTGTTTAACTTGTCCATCCATGATATGAAAGAAGAGGCAGATGCCTCTTTAGCAAATTCACTTCTGATACAAAACTGGGAGCAGTGGCTGGTACCCTGGAGTGCTGTGCAACCCTTCAGAAGGACCTCAACAGCATGGAGAGATGGGCACAGAGGAACCATCTGAAATTCAGCAAGGGCAAGTGCAGGGTCCTGCACCTGGGGGAGAACAGCCCTGGGCACCAGCACAGGCTGGGGCTGACCTGCTGGGGAGCAGCTCTGCAGAGAAGGACCTGGGGGTCCTGGTGGACAGCAAACTGTCCATGAGCCAGCAGTGTGTCCTGGTGGCCAAGCAGGCTGATGGTATCCTGGGGGCACTAGGAAGAGCATTGCCAGCAGGTCAAGGGAGGTGATCCTGCCCCTCTACTCAGCCCCTGTGAGGCCTCAGCTGGAGTGCTGTGTCCAGTTCTGGGCTCCTCAGGACAGGAGAGACATGGAGCTCCTGGAGTGGATCCAGTGGAGGGCAATAAATAGTATGAGGGGTCTGGAGCACCTCTCCTATGATGAAAGGCAGAGGGAGCTGGGCCTGTCCAGCCTCAAGGAGATAGAACTGAGAGGGGACCTCATCAGTGTATGCAAGTATGTGAAGGGAAATTGCCAAGAGGATGGATTAGTGGTGGACCATCTCCCCCATGGTTCTAAGCAATAGAACAAGAGACAATGGGCAGAAACTGATGCATGGGAAGTTCCACCTAAACATGAGGAAGAACTTTATTGCACAAGTAACCAGGCACTGGAACAGATTGCCCAGAGAGAATGTGGAGTCTCCCTCACTGGAGATATTTAAGAACTGTCTGGACACAAACCTGTGCAATGTGCTCTGGAATGACCCTGCTTGAGCAGGGAGGTTGGACCACATGACCCACTACAGTCCCTTCCAATTTTACCTGTTCTGTGATTATGTGAATATGACAGTTCTGGAAACACAACAACCACAACAGTACTACCCTCAGGTATTGTTACTGAAATAATGTAAAGAAACATTTCCTCACTGACAGCTCATGCACTTACTTTGGCTGCGCTGGTGGAGGCTGGTAAAGTCAAAGTATTATGTGTTAGTTGTACTGGAACTACATTAGCAACCACTTTGCAAACAAGACTTCAAAATAACCTTATACTTATGAAAGGCACTTACAATGACCTTAGTTCTAAACCCAAGATAGCAGGTAGGTGTCAGGACTTTACTCAGATGAAAATAATTTTTAAAAAATCAGGTCTCAGAACACTGCTCAGCATTTTGACAGTCTTATTTTAAACTGAGCATAAAAATGGGTACCACAGAGTCGGTGCAGAAGTTTTGGTTCAAATTGCCTACTTCAGAGGCCTATATTTAACCGCCCAATAAAAATATTTGGTAATAAATCCATGCTATTACAGTTACAAAGCATCTAATCAAAGACTAGGAACCAGTGTTTGTTAAGAGCCAGTTATTTCAGCATGACCTTTTTATATGAACAAGAACAATTTTGCTTACATGGTACCTGAATGAACTGGTAGGGTTCTATGCCTTCAAAACCTATGTGTGAAACAAGAACTAGAAAAGCCTCCCTCACACATGCTTTTGCATAAATATCAGAACAGATATTAAATGTAAGAAGCCAAGCCCCAGCGTTTCTGTATTCATGAAATAAACAGTGGCCAAAACCACACAGGTTCATTAGCTACTTACAGAATGCTTTCATTGCAAAGTCAGTTTCAAAGAAAGCTGTTTTTAAAAACATTTTATAGCTGTATGATAAACATGGTATAGTCTTCCCCAGTCGGAACACTTAGGTGCTCACATGTTTCTGTCCAAAAGAGGCTTAACTGAAGCATCAAATACTGGTTCACGTAGCAGAAACTACCATTTCCTACTCAGGAACAGGTTTTGAGTCTACAAACAATTTTAAGAATACATTGTATATAGGATTGGTTAACCTAGTAAACAGAATGCCATGAGCTGGAAGTACCTGTACTATACTTAACAGAATAAATTTTTCCAGTGTTACAAGCAAATGAAGAGGAGCAGTTCTTCAGGAAGACAAACAGCTTACATATAACACAAAATTACTTAGGGTTCCCTGAATAAGCAAAGTCTTTTACACAAACAATATCCAGTGGCAAAAAGACAGTAAGACAAGAAAGATGGTGGAACAGATGGTAATCCTTACAAGATCTAGCCTTAGATTTTATCTGTAAAGGCTCACTTAGTGCAAGTGATTTGAGGAGTACCATGTCCACCTCTGGGCACTCAAGACCAGCAGTATTCTTGAAATGCCCGATTTACTGTTGTTACTGAGAAGTAGAATAGAAGGACTCTTTAAATATATTTTAATGGTAAGCAAAATTTTTCTTTGTAGGAACAATTCAGGGAGAAGCAGATTGTCATTCTTTGTCAAGAACTTCACCCCAGAATAATATTAATTCTCCAATCCTGCCAACAGTAGAACTGGCATACAGAAATGGCCCCTATAATACTCTTCATCAGTCCATCCCAGTAATGGAACTATTCTAGCTTTTGTTGCAGTCTGATTTTAAAAACTATAATTAATGTGGACAAAAGGGGAAGGTTTTTTTGGGTTTTGTTTGTTTGTTGGTTTTTTGTAGGTTTTTTTGTTTGTTTGTTTGTTTTAATTTCTATGTCACATTTCAGGTCACCAAATACATAATTCTCAGTAAAAACTACTTCAATGCTTGTCTTCTGTGGTTCCCACTGTTTGGTGGCAAGATCTGTGAAAATTTAACAATCAGGATGTTGGCAAAGAGTACAGCCACAAACATCAACAAAACAAGGCCTGTGAATCATTTGCGTGTGTGGACGAAGAAGATAAACCTGAGAGGAACTATGTATTTCAAGTTCTCCCCTCTTTATTCAAGTATAAGCCATTATAGAAAATGAGTGATGCAGTCTACTTAAGTAAGACGACTTGATAACTGTAACCAAAAACACTCCAAAATCATGACTAGTTATTGAAAATGTCAATATATGCTTGTATCTGGTAATCCAGCATCATCTATTGCATGTTTAAACAGTATCTCCCTAGACTAATTTTCTAAAGATGACTGGCACTCATCTCTACTTGCCACCAAAGAAGAGTATCAGAGTGCAGTCTGTTGCCAGAAGCATGATTGTGATGCAGTTCCAGAAAATCAATACAGTGTTGAAATGCAGTTCCATTACTTCACAGAATGGAGTAATGCCACTGCCAGGACTTTGTGCAGATAAAACAGAGATCAACATTATATGGTACAAGGCCCAGACAGAATAAACCCACAGCTCCCTCTACCCTCTCCTCCCCTCTAATCTTTCTGTCCTGAACACTATGCTACTTTTGGTGGCTCTCATATGGCCAAGCCTTGGGAAATATAAAAATCTTGAAACAGAATGGAGAAAATAAGCCTACCATCAAAACTGGATATGAAAGCATATTTTTAATGATGCAATGCTTTCACACCCATTACACCTTACCTTTAAGACTGAATATATCTGAAAAAGCCTTGCAGGGAGAACAGCACAAAACCTTGAACTAGAAAGCAGGCTCTTCAAAACTTTTTTACAGAAAGCTTTCACCTAAGCAGGGCTTTTACATAGGGTGTTCAAATACATGTTTCATGGTACCTTTAAAAAAGAAGATTAAAAAAAGAGTAGGACTGTAATTCTTCTCCCACTTTAAATAATACAGAATACTTTGTCTCTTTGTTCACTGTCACAGTTACCTGTTACTTACACTACAACCACACGTATGGGGAAGACTGAGATTTTTCTCCAGTGTAAGACTGTCTTAGATACAAAGTGCGCGTTGTTAAAAGACAGGCACATATACCCATGCAAGGTCCATTCCAAACCTCATCTCAGCCTGGTTGGGTATAAATACACCACACTGGTTTCCTTGCTAAGCACCTCTTAAATTGTAACTTCTGCACTAGCAGAGACCTTGGTTCTTGGTAAGTATTTTAGGCCTCAACAGCTTCAGTATTACAGATATCTAAAGGAGTAGAAAAAGGAAGCTCTAATCTGGCTGGAGTATCTGTATTGTTTAGATGGTCAGTGATCTGGAATACATTGGAAAACCTTCGCCTCCATTAAAACAAAGTCCCAGGCACCAATACTAATGAGAAAATGATAATAAATTAAGTGTTACATCATAAGATAATGGTCTTCAAAGTACACTAATGCATAGACAGATTTGAAAAGCAGTGATTTAAAGAGTGATTAGTAAAGACCTTTATATCAAACTACAGTTTTAAGAGAAAATCATAAAGAATAAATATTTTGCAACAGAAATTCCCATAAAAGTGATATCTAAACTCTACTTAAAACTTTTACTAACTAGCAGGAAGAAACACTCTGCTTTGCTGTAGTTGAATGTCATTGCCTTCCCTGATTAGAAGTGTCAACCTGTTACAGAATTACAAGCCATTGCAATTTCTGTGGCTCCAAGACTGTGTATTTCCTCAGACACTGGCTCAACATCTAGTTGAGTCCTGCAAAGACAATGGTAACTGTGGTAGGGCAAGCATTGTTTTGGAAAGAGAAATAACAAGAGCACACACAGAACACACACACACAAAGAACACACACGTATATGATGCTTGCCTTGAGACGCTGAGAATAAAAAAATCTCAGCATGAAGAATGGGAAGGACTTAAACATTTTTTTTTTTAACAGAGCTAGGATTTTACCTAAAGTGTTGGCCTATAAAATCTTAATAATGCATGGAAATACCAAACCAGATCAATTGCAACCTTAAGTAATCACAAATACCTTTACTAGATCAGAAGAGAAATCAACCCCCTAGGATGCTTAGGACACTCATTTATATGTTCCTAGGACAGAAGATCTGGTTCAGATTTCTCACACTTATCTTGCAGTCATAAAACTACTATGACAGACTATAATTTAAGCATGGTAGAGATCTACACATATTGTTGCCTGAAAAGTAGTTTATTAACCGTTTCAGAGTTGTTTATATACACTGTGTCTTAGTATTTATATATTACTAATTCTTTACAGATAATCCAGTTTTGTTGCTGTTATCTGTAGAACTTGTTACACTCTCCATGCTGCTACAAAAGACAGCCTAAACTACTCTGCTGCCATTGCTTTCACACAATAAGCATCTCATTTTACCCCTGAGACAACACCATGGCCAGGAATTGCAGTAATGCTGAACTACTGCCAAGAAGCTACACCTTCTGCTTTACTATCCACATATTTCCATGTCAGAGGAGCACAGATGATGGAAGTGCTGCTAAAACAAAGTTTAGGGAAAGCTACCATTTAGTCTTGTGGGAGGAAAACAGGTCAAAGAATTTGAGTCTGGATAAATTCAATGATCAGTAATGCTTCTGGCTCCCTTACCCAGATACAGAAAGCAAACTGAAACATTTCAGGACAAGACTGTAGTTTGTCCTATTTAAAGAAATGTGTTTGACTAATTCCACATACTTCAAATAGTGTAAGAGCTAGGAGTGGATCAACCAGCTGCAGACTGCCAAAAATTAAAATACTTATTTCTAGGCAACTGCAACACTAACAAGTATACCCAAAAATCTTTCATAATATTCTCCAGCCAACTTAAGAACCCTAGTATTCTAATTCTGCCATCTCAAACTGACACGTATCATAACCACCTTTATGAAGATAACATACTAAATATAGTCCAACAAAACTGAAGTTGAAGCTTTATAATGATACCTTGATTAACATGACATGACAGAGATGAGCACATCTTACCAAAGCTTTTACCTTGTAATTCTTTATAATTCAGAATAAATTATGGGAAAAGCAAGTAGCACATTTAGATACTTCTCAACAGCACAGAAAGCCATCATGTAAAATAGTTATCTAGAGACTACTCATTAAAAAATAGGAATTAATACTAGAGATAATGTTTCACAGGACATCATTTTCTGTACCCTTACTAGAATTCCGAGCTGTGCAGCTTCCCCACTGTGTCTGGCAAGAAGTCTATTCATTCCAGCCTAAACAATTACTGCATCACAGTCCACTAACACAATCTCTACTTCCCCTGCTCACAGATTAGAGTACAAGCAGTATCAGCGACCAGAAAAATATGGCAATGGTTCCCAACTTTAACACAGTACTTACCTGGTCAATGCGTACAAGACCCTAAGATGCCAACATAAATCCTGAGTATGCTTTAGAGCTGTTTCTTGAGGATTTTTAATGCAATCAGACTTCTGCTCAAAGAAGACTGTGCAATGCTGACAATAAACACATGAATACATGTTATCAACTGGGATAGAACCTATTTTTTACACAAAATCCATGTTTCCCTATTAAAGAATGCTATATTGTACATGGTCAACTCAACAAAAGGTTGTCCACAATGGTTATATCACTCAACAGTAACTATTGATAAGAATTTGTCTTTATGCAACAGGAATGAGGAACAGGGAGAAATGAGACAGACTGGCAGATGGAGAAACAAGACTGAACATCCTATGTGTCTGGACTACATAATCCACAGGGCTTGATTCACTTACCTTCTCCTGTGAGATGAAAGACACCCACGGATACACAGGATATAGCACTAAGAAAATGTCCTGAACTACTCTGTAGACCATTTCTCTAGTTTCATGTTAAAAAAAAAAAAAAAATAGCAGCACTGACCCAGAGCCCAGTTACTCACCAGTTGATTTCCACCACTTACCCAGTGCATAATTACATGGCTTGGTATTCCATGTGCCGAACAGTCTGAACTACACTGGCAGAACACTGAACTCTTCAAAATACCAAATGAGACAAAGAAAGCCACTGCTGGTTTGCAAGCCAGTTTCCCTCCCTCAAGTTTTCCCCCCAGTCGTTGAAATAGGCAAACTCTCCACCAGGCAGGTACTACAAGATCACTCTACAACTTTACACAGTATAGCAGTGCCCATTAAATACTGAATATAATACACAGACCCTCATGTGACCCAGGTACATGACTTATCAATGATTTTGCAACTTTCACCTAGAACATGCAGATTTTAGACCTTAGTAGAGTATAGAGTATGATAAGACTATTTTTACAACTGCAGAATTAAAAGACTAATGCACCTTGGTGTAGAAATTCTCCAAAATGTGTGGCCACTCGCATTTAGAAATAAATACAAAACAGCTACTGTATCAAGACCTCTGCTCTGAACAGTAACAAATGTCCGATACTTAACCACAGATCCCTGGCGTAGGTGCTGGCCCTGGCGTGGGCATGCTCACTCAGATTTAGAGAGCAGGGTGCTTACCAGTAACACATTCCTACATTTCTGGGTTTTTCCTCCTTGTTAGAAGATGGTTTACAAAGGAACTCTATATTGCAATACCCCAATGTGTACTGTCCTAAAGGGTCTTCAAAATATTTGCTAGCAAATTTCATCTTCTTGACCTTAATGTGCCAAGATACTACTCAAGTCATCACACAAACAATTGTGGTTTTAAGGATTATTTCACCTCTCTACAGATAGGGATTTGTACTGTTTATTAGGAAGTTATGACACTAAAACACCAGCAGTACTGGAGTTCTGGAGAAAGAATGTTTAGTCCTCTTCAACAGTTCCCTGGATCCGTAATATGCTACACTGAAATATCTACAAACACGGTACTGATTTTAACTAAATTAGTATGTTTCCATTATTTTAATTTTACGTAATCCTGTGTCTGACTAGCAGTTTTAAGTATATATCCCAAAAAATTATAACGTAATTTAGCCTGTTGCCAGACAAGACATCACTTTCTTGGATATATAGACAGGTGCAAGTTTGGGTTTATTCTGTTTGTATTTTTTTTAATGGAAGGGAAGACAACAGGAAAATAAAAACTGTCCTAAGGAGTAAGGAGTCATTCCTTCCTATTTTTTGTACTGTGACCCCAAGTGATAGGACAGAGACAAGGATGCAGCTGTTATCACCACACGTGCCAGGAAACTAATAAATTGAAGAATCCAAGTGTCCTAAGCAGCCTGAGGTAAGAGACACCTGTAACTTCCACACTAATATGCCAATTTCACATCTGAAATCCTAAATGACCAAGATACAAAGGACTTGATTTGTAACTTTTGTAGACTTTGAACTATTGTCATGAAATCTTATTAAAACAGCATCTTGTTAATGCTCTAAAAATCTGCTTCCACCTCGCAGTTTGCCAGATCATACCAGGTTTCTGTTGCTTTGGAACATGGATCAGTTTCCATTCCACTATCAGACAAGCCCAGTAGCACGAATTATTTTTTTTTATACCACTATACAAAATCCTAAGGATACGACAGTGGAAAGTTTTCATAGGTATCTATGTCACTTTTTAATCCACCAATTTATTTAAGATCTGAGTAATTTTATAGATTTTGTTCCTTCTTATTTCCTTAAACGCTCAAGTGGATTCCCCAGTTTACTAGGGAACCTGCTGTATATCAGATTTCCTTTGAGCCTTCTTTAATTTATTGAGAAATTCACACGTTGTTCCATATTCTCTGAAGACACCAAAAGAGTAAACGTGAGCCTTCGCTGTTCTGGAATTTCGCCCTAGTGCATTGAGCTTAAAGCTCTCGTTTTCAGGACTGAGCATCCCTTAAAGACCCGGGAAAGGTCCTCACTGTGGGGAACTGGGAGCCGAGTCGGCTCTTCCAGCATTCCGATGGGCTACGGCGGAGACAAACCTCTGCAGATCGAGGTGCGCCCCTCACGGATCGCACCGCTCTCCCCTTACCGGGCTGATGCATGGCACCGACTGCAGCAGGATTCCTGCTGCTGGCGCACCCCGCCAGTGAGACCCCTCGCCTCTGTGCACATCCAGCAGCGCCCACAGCTCCGCGGGAAGCCGCTCCCACCCCCAGCCCAGGCACCAGCGCGGCGGCCCCCGCGACATCCTTACCCCATGGCGGCCGGCAGCGCCTGGCACCGGTGGTGCCGCGTCCCCGAGGCGCTCCTCGCCGCGCCGGCAGCTTCGCAGCCCCGTGGCGGCGGGGCCGCTGCTCTGGGCTCTCCGCAGCTGCCGGGGGCCGAGCGGGGCCGCCCGCGCCCTAGGGAGCGCCCCCCGCGGGCCGGGCTCCCATGGCCACCGGCCCTGCCGGGCGCCCGCAGGCAGCGGCTCCGGCCCCCGGGCGGGCGGCAGCGGCGGCTTCGGGCTCGGACGGGTCCCCTCCTGCAGGCGAACGGGCAGGCGCTCGCCTTCTCCGCGAGGGGCTGGCGGCGGCTGCGGCGCTTCTCGCCGGGACGTGCGCGGCCGCGAAGGGCTCCGTGTGCCTCAGAGGCGGAGCGGGATAGGGCAGGCGGTGCGCACAGAGCTCCAAGACGCCGCTCCCCCTAGCACCGCCACCAGCAGCGTGGCGAGCACGGATGCATTTTCCCGAGAAGGCAGAGCGAGCTGTGGCACCGGTGCTGGCATCGAACTCCTGACGAGAGGCCGCTACCGACTGGCTGCGGCCGCGCGTCGCCCGCGGGCACCGGGACGCCGCGTTCCCCCGATCCGCCCGCCCGCCCACCCCCGGTTGCAGAGATGCGGGGCGCCGCTCCTCCTTCCCGCGGCGGCGGGCCCGCTCCTCGCCGTCACGCCTTCTTCTGCAGCGAGCGGGCGGGCATCGTCCTGGGGCGCGGCGGATCGGTCACTGACAGCGGGCGGCGGGAGGGGCTGCCACCACCGAGGCCGCGCTGCTCTGCTGCGGGGCCGCGGGCTCAACCCCCCCGGTGGGACGGAGGGAGGGAACGATGGCCGCTTCAGGCGGTGCCCGGCTGCTCCGGCGCCACCGAGCCGCTGTTTCTGCCCGCTCGCATCCCCCGCCTCCGCCTCACACCTCCGCCACCGCCCGCTCGTCCCCTCGCGGCGGGCAGGCGCAGCCGCCGAGCGGAGCCCGCGCCTCCGTCCCGCTCCTCCTTCCCGGGGAACGGGAAGGGAAGAGGCGAGAGGAGCGGAGAGGAGCCGCGCCCTGCCCTACAGCCCCGCGCCGCACGCGGCCAGCGCGCTCCTGCCCGCGGCGGCACCTGCTCGCTCTGCCTCCATCCTCCGCCCGGGGAGCTTTAAATAGAACACGTCACCGCGCTCCCCTACGCACCGACGTCACGCCCCGCTCCCGGCGCTGACGTCACCGGGGTGCGGAGGATGATGTCAGAGTGGTCCACGCCGCCGGAAGCTCTTCTATAATAGGGAACGGCGGCGGGGGGAGAGCGGAGCGGGGAAGGCTCCGGGTGCTGGCGGCGCCCCGGCCGCCTCCTCCCGCCCCCGGCCCCTGCGGCGCCGTCTCCACGGCAACGCCGCGCCCGGCGGCTCGGCGGGGAGAGCCGGTGTCACAGAGCCACGGGCGAAGGCGGCGCGGAGCCCGCTCCGGAACGTGGCTACTGCAACTTCCCAGCCCTCCGCCTTGCCGAAACACGGGCCCACGTCCCCCTGCTCTGCAGACACTTAGCACCCGACAGTGTTACCAGAAAAACGGGGAAAAAACACGGCAGCCATTCTAAAATTGTCCCCCGAAAAATGTAGATTCCAGCATATCCACGCTAGTACTATCACAAAGAAAAAGGCAGCACTGTAAGCTGGATAGGACCTAAAATATTTGGCTTAGCTTTTTAGCTGTGCCATGCAAAACAGCATGGTTCTAATCCATCAGAGTTCCCAGGCACCAGCAGCACTCACTCCTTGCAGGGATATACCTCACCTTAGGTTCTGTAACTACTTATATTAATTCCCTGAGATTCCATGAACTTATCAACATCAGGTTTAACTGCTCTGATACAATGCCAGCGGCATTGGGATGCCCCAGGTGGAACATGCTTCCTGCTAGCAGGTCTTTCAGTATTTTCATGGTATTTTGATGCTTAAGCAATGTTTTAGCCACCAGAGGCATATTAAACTACAACAAGCATAAGAGGAAAATATTGATACAATACTAGGTGCCAATCCCCACATAAAAATTGAAGAAGCTATGCGTTTTATCAGTGTGTGTTACACAACTATAAAGCAAGATAAAACCAACTATGATATGTTCACAGCTGTTGCTTTAACAAAGGGCAGTTTGTCCTCTCATAGAACCTCTATTACTTGGGACCAAGTGTATCCCTGGAAGAGGCTGGAATGAAAGCTAAATTCACCTAACAGTTTGATCTTCCCAGAGTCAGGATGCATGTTTTCAAAAGTTATTTTAATTTACAATGTACATGCACATGTTTTACAGACTCTTGTTTCAACATTTTGACCTCTAAAAGTAATCAGCTATGAAAGTGCAAAGATAAAAAATTAAATATCGAGGCAAACCTTCTCCAATCACAAACAATCATAGGAAACCCAGCATGAATCATTACTATGGGAGTAGCAGCAAGGCATGCTGCCTCATGAGGCAGAAAAGAACAGCTTCCTCAGCTGCCCATTTCTTGTTTCCCACACACCACCTCATAAGCTAAAGTAAAGGCACTGGGCTAAAAAAACCATCGTCTGAGTGGCAACAGTCTAAGGTTTATTGTTCACAATGCTCAGAACCTGAATAATTGTGACGAAGCTGCATTACTTCACTGGACTTCAGTTTCTGTGGCTGGGCTTCACTTGCTAACTCTGAAACACGAAGTTCTTTGTATTTTCCACTAAAAATCAAACTATATGTGCAGGCTTCTGTTGTAAAACTGAGGTACTCCCTGGTGTTGGCGTGGGGAGAAGATGAAGTTTCACAACAGTTCCTTTTTCTATATGATTAGGGTGAAAAAGACCGAAATGAATGCAGACTAGGCAAGCGTAAACAGCAAGTGCTTTATATATATGTATTCATTGATGTCAAATAGTTAGGAATCTATATTCGTTAGCTTCTAAAAGTCTGAAATGATACTCTGCATGCAGTAATGGCAGGTCAACAGTAAGGAAACTAAGGCTTTAATTTCACATGTGAGTAACTGTTGCATCAGTTTTGTTCTTTCAGCTCAAGCTCACACACTAATGCAAATGCTTTAGTATTCCATTATGTTCACAGTATTTTGTTTAGACATCACAAAGATGGCTCCATCTGTCTCTGCCTTTCAACTTGTTCACATATTTGTCTTGCATGAAGCACGCTTTTCTACAGCATGGATACAAAACCAGAAATCCCCAATAATGAAGATAAACCAGAAAAAATTTAAAGGAAGCCAAATACACATTGAACCCTGGGGTAAAGAATGGTGTGTTCACTTGAGAATCAGAGGTGTGAACAGAATCGGGGGAAAGAAACATGTGGAATACCATGAATGTCTTTATTGGCTTGTGAAATAAATGACCTGCATATTTCATGTTCTTCTATAAGTAACAAAACATGAGTACTGGGACAGATAAGATCCTGGGTAGGGGAACAGATCTCTAGAGATGAAGAAAACTTCACTCCAAGTAAATCCGATAGTTAATCTTTTTTTCATTCTTAATTCTTCATTTAAACAGAGTTTCTTTATTATTACAGTTAAGCATACAAAGTCCACCTAATTGATTACTTCTCTTTCATATTTATTATTACATTTCCTCCAGTTCTGACGGGTTTCTCTAAGATTTAAGCTTTGTCTCAATTGCATCCTTTTACAATTTTGATCAGTTTCCAGGTTGATTTGGTTGAGTTAACATTATTTGTCTTGTGGAAAAAGCATCTGTTTTTACTTGCCAAGCTTACTGAAATCACTTTGTTGTCTTGCCATTCACCAAATTAATATATGGTACAAAAACATGGTGATCTATGTCAGCCAAGGCAGATCTGTACACACAGATAGAAAGTAAGCAAGCCAGGTGATTAATCATAAGTATTAATAGGAGAAATACACAATCACCTTATCTTGAAGACTGAAGTGATAAAACATGGAGAATTTAAACAGTGATGACAACACGTTCAGCTCTAAGTTAGTTGTTTGGGGTTTTTTTTCCCTGCTATTTTAGAACACTTCTTTGTCTAGAGCACTTAGATGGAGGCAGTATTGAATATGCTTGGAAACCACCAGCAGCTCAGTGCCTGCTCCTTCATAAAAATACCAAGTAATGCCACAATCAGAGATGGATGGCTTCAGGCAAGGCAAAGCACAGAGTGGTGCAGGAGAAACAGTGTTTTGCAGTGCTGCAGTAGTATATTCCTGGCATGTATATTCACAGAGAGCTATTGAGCTGCCAAACCTTGTTCTGACACCCTTGCCCAGGACAGCCAACCAGCTGGGGCAACACCTGCAAACTTGGCAACAATTATCAGTGTCTCTGAAGGGAGTGCTGCTTTGAGTCTCTCAGTGGCATACCTGTAGATAGGGGAAAAAAAAAAACCAACCCAGATGGCTGTACTGTCTGAATCTCAAGCCTGCTGTGTATCAACAGGGCTACTGTCCTGCTTAGAGTTCTGGAAGAGCAGCAGTACGGAGCTGGAACATCAAGAAGCACCATAAAGGTCTGAATTTTTCCTAACTTTGCATGTTACGTGTTTTTCCTCCATGCAAAACTGGGTCTGTACCACTTGATTTCACACTGGCTAGGAGCTGCAATTCTCATGGAAAAGACGGGGAATCCCATTTAATTATATTAAGCAGTGAAGAGATTTGAGCTGCAATTTTTTGTTCATGTCTAGTTAACACACTCAAAACAAAGGAATTCAAGCTGCACCAAAACCAGAAAGAAACCCTTAAGGATGTTTAGGGAACCTCAGAACAATTATTTGAGAATAGATAACTCAAAATTGGCTTGTTTGGTTCATGAAAGTAAAATCCAGTATGACACATTATTATGCTCTCCAAATATTTTGGGTGAGATGAATACAAGCAGGGGAGCAAAAAGAGCTATTAATGGGCAAAAGAATAACAAGTATAAATTTTCTATACATGTTTTTCTGTTACTCCAACAATGGTTGCTCTTTAAGAGGCTCATAACTTCAGGAGCAGCCTTCCTAAACAAAGACTGGGTGCAAAAGAAGCAATGACTGAAAAGTAATCACAGATGGCAGCCATCACTGACACCATGTAGGTGAAAAGTAACTAAGGACATAGACATCTTCGCTGCAGCAGTTCACAGCCTGAAGACACTACTTCCTCCACGGCTCTAGCCTGGGATACTGCTGCTCCTCCCTTACATCAGCTACTGTTTGTTCTGTATCAGATGAGTTTAAATTCCACAATCCCTCAGGAAACCAAGGATGTTTATTGCCCTTGAAGGTGAGGGAACCAGCACCTCACACTTTCCTCACTTCTCATCCATTGCTGCTATTTAGCATCTCTTCTCTCCTCCTACTCCTTTATATCTTCTCCTTGCCCTCTTTTCTCCTGTCTAATCACAAATTTCTCTCCCCACACACATGATTCTTTTAGTGTGTGGGATCACTTCTCCATCATTTTCCCTTGCAAGATCTGCATTTAATATATAAGTGGAGAAAAGAGGGGAGGAGAGTAAATGTCATCCTCTTCCCTGAGCCCAAGTTTTTGTCTGCATTTTCAACAGTCTAGAATAAACTTCACTGTTTTATCAGGTGGGTCTGGAGGGATTCTGGACCAATTTTAAAACCACTATTTTTTCTCATGGAATAGATGAAGAAACATAAGTGTTGCCTTATATTCAAGTAAATGTGGTACTCTCAAACTAAGACTAGATTTAATTTTGAAAGCAACTGTATGACATAATTCCCTGAGATGCCTTATGGTCCAATATTTCTAACTCTGTCCTGTTGCCAGTGAATGCTAATTTTCAAGCACCCACTTCCAGCATCTCATTGTCTTGCCACCAGAAATGTACTGCACATCTCCTACACAGCTCTGTGGCAGTACATCCTTACTGGAATTTTTTAAAGATACTGATCCCTGACTAATGCTTTTATTTCTTACTTAGGTTTATCAGTGGCTATTATTTCCTCTGGTGGTTTTTCTGACCATACAGAAAGCATAGTTTATGCCACCAGGTTGATTATGTCAACTTGTCATTTCTGTCAATACACTAAGTTTATCTAGAGACATCACTCAGCTTTCTTTTTGCAGTTTCAGCTGAAGGTTATAAAATATTGTAAAACAATCAGTGTGGTTTTTACACGTGAATACGGAGAAAGTATATATGAGAAGGAGGGAGTAGTGGGGGGAAGGCATTGTTAAGGTTTAGTTTACTTCTCATTACCCTGCTCTGATTTTTTCAGTTAATATCCTCAAGCTGAATCTGTTTTGCCCATGATGGTATTTGGTGATTTCTCTCAGTTCGTACCTCAACCCATGAACCTTTGTTTTCTTTTCTCTCCCCTGTCGAGATGAGAAGTGGAGCGATAAAAATCCAGCCAGGGTCAATCTGCTACAGATACTTGCTTTCACTTTTGTAGCCTTTTTTTTCTTTTTCTTTTTTTTTTTTTTTTCCTCCATGCCATCTAGGAAGTCATTAGCAATGAAAACTGTAGATACAAAGATTTTGTTTATCTGAACATCCTGCTTACCTGTTTTAATGTTTATACATTCTAGAAATATATTTACTATCACACAAACAGTGCTGCCAAAAATGCTACCAGCAGCTTGAGAAAGAACAATTGATGTTTATTTTAACAGTATCCTCACAGTATTTTTAACTATATTCTTAATTATTTTGATTACACTCTTCTAAACTTTAATGAATGTACTAAAAATTTTATTTGGAAGTGTGCTCTCTCCTGAAACAGATCCTTCCAGACAGAGGACTTTTTCTGAGCAGTTTCCACACCTTTCCAGATACCATACTCAAGATGCTAGCTTGCTGGCAAGTCTCTCAATTTGAGGTTCCTAATATTCAACATCTGTGTATTCTTTGCATATCATTTGAGAATAGCCAATTAAAAGAAGACATAACCTCATATAAACCTGCCCCTTTAGCTGGCAGATACAGGAATTATGAAGAGGGTGAGAGAATAATAGGTTTGCAGCCTAATGTAAGCTTTGCAGAGGCTTGATACTGCTCACCAAGCTGAGAAGGAAACTGGAGGAGAAGGAGCAAGAGCTGTGTCCTGTGAGCTACAATGTGAACTGCTGAAGGGAACAAGACACATTTGCAAATCACAAATGTTTTATTTTCACATCTTATTGAAGAAGTATACCGTTATACTAGTCAAATTTCTATGAAGTACCGTTTCCTGTTTACCTGTTGTAGATTACTTGTGTTTTCTAAGATTTTGCTCTTCAGGTGATGATACTTCGAATTGTGATTATGATAATGTGCAATTCTAACTCAGAAGATGTGCATTTTAATTTCTTGGCCTATGAGTTAGCCATTATATTATTTTCCGGACACACATCATACAGTAACTTTAATATAAAAATATAAACTAAGATCTGATTACTGATGTTTGCTGAGTAGCCAGTGCTATTAATATGTATTGTATGTAGCACTCAATACAATTAGAGTTCGCATTAAAAAAAGGACACCTATATGCAGCTGGATAAAGGGGAAGTAATTAAAACCATAGTATACTACCTACCTAAAGCTTTAGAGTTAAGGCTGCCATGGCAACCTTAACTCTGCATTTCCCACCTTTAGTGATTTCAAAAGCTCAGTTTCACTCTTACTTTAATATAGTATTTCACACTGAATACTTTCACCAATAGTAGGATTTTTCTGAAACCTGACGTTTCTAGGACTCCTAATACTAACCCAGTTTACACAGCAACATTATAAATTATTCAGGAGAAACTGCACTAATACATAGTGCACAACAAAGACTGAACTTGCCTCAAGCTGGTGTAATGTATTATGGATATCTGTTAGCCTCTTCATAGATAAGGCACTGGCAGCTTTCCTTTGGATCTCTGTTTCATTTCCTCTGTGACATTGGCTGAAGAACTATCTGGCCTGAAAAACACCATATTAAAACTGAAGACAAGAAGGAACATATCTGCAAATATAAAATTGGGAAAATTATTTTATTTGAGTTACAACTCATGAAAAAACATTGGCAAGTGCACCTGGAAAAATGGCGGTAGTGAATATAAGCAACACTGTGGATTACTGCTGCATTGGATAGAATTGTTCCAATTTTGAACTTCTAACTTTTGCTTAGACTTCTGTGACTTATTTCAGGAAGTGTGTATGGGCACAGAGATATGTGTCCATCTCTTAGCTGCCTGCATTTTAAGATGAGTGTCAATTTTTTGGCTTACTAGTTGTCGCTGTTGAGCAGCTAGCAGAGTAATGAATGCATCGGTTCTCAGTGGCAAGAAGAACCTTTATTGTTTTGATTTCATCACATATATAGAGTTCTCAAAAGTCACCCAGATTGGTCAGTCAGAAGCCTTCCCCCAGGCCTGATTGGCCAGGCCTGCACTGCCCAAGTTCTGAGACACTGTTCCAAAAACATCCAAACTTTATCTTTATTTACAAAACACAAGAAAACTTCTCATGGGAAAAACTGTGCTAGCCACAACTAGTAACAAATGCTATCAACTTGAGAGAGATACACTTGGTTTTCAGAGCCAAAGTACACAGGACTAGCTCTTTACAGGATGCTTTACTTAAATGGTTATTAAAAACTATGTCCACTTATTCCTACTGTAAAGCTTCATAGAAAGGTTTTGAAGAAAGCATATATGTATATATATATATATATATATATGCTTTGAAGAAAGCATATATGTGTATATATATATATGTATATATATATATACATATTGAAAAGTTTAAGGTAATCGTTGGCCTTGTAAACAAAAATGTTCTGATTTCTTGAGCAAAACTCCTAAACACTAGTACATTTTATTTCTAAGCTTTTATGATACAGGAAAAGATTATTCATTCATCAGTGTCTGAAAGTATCTGGAGGATGCCAAGAGGATGAGCCAGGCTCTTCTTAGTGCAAGAGGCAATGAGCAGAAACTGATGAACAGGAAATAGTGCAACACCTGAACATGAGGAAGAACTTCTTTACCGTGTGGGTGACTGAACACTGGAACGGATTTGTCCATAGAGAGTGTGGAGTCTCCCTCACTGGAGATATTCAAGAACTGTCTGGACACACGCCTGTGCCACGTGCTCTAGGATGATCCTGCTGGAGCAGGGAGGTTGGATCACATGACCCGCTGTGGTCCTTTTCAACCTGATCCATTCTGTAGTTCTGCCAAACATATTTGAAATTTGGCAACCTTTAGAATAACTTTTGTTTAAGTAGACATGTAATACTCAGAATACTAATATCTTTAACAATCTGCTCCATGGGAGTAAGATTAAGATTAAGGAATTTTTTAGTTGATAGGTACACATCTTTGACAACAAAACCATTATATAAGGGTTTTTCCCATAAAATACTGTTATCATTTCCATCCAAATGGTGAAATTCAGCTCTTAAACATGAACAAGCTCGTTAATCAACTAAAACTGGGCATTCAGATGCATTTTCCACAAACAAGTAAGTGACCAAAACTGGAGATAAAAACCTGAAAGACACAGTAAAGAAATACAAGAGAATTTATGTTGGGCACCCATAGACAGCTCTTGCACCCTTCTCAGCCTCTGGCAGTGCACATAGGAGATGTTAGGAAAACAGAACACAGGTAAGAAGCTATATTTTATTTACTAATTCACAGGAGGACCTTCCCAATTTGTTCAAGCCTCAGTATGCTCATTGAGAACTCATAAATTCTAAGTGCATGCTTAAATTTATCAATTTTAAATCAAATATAAAATACAGATAATACTGATTTTGTTAAATGTTTAATTTAGGGGAGAAAAAAATTTGTATCTGTCTGTCCAGCAGTTTGGGGATTTACTGTATGTGCAAAGATAAGTTGATGGGGAGGTATTGCTTCCAGATCCATTAACCTTGAATCAATTTTTCTGAACCACTTCTAAAAACTTTGCAACAGTAGATTATCTACTAGACCTTTGTAACAACAATAGAATTCCTATTTAAATCCTAACCCTCAGAAACCTACATATTAGGCACATCCTTCTAAAACTTAACTGAATAGCTTAGGGCATGAAGAGCATGAATATCCTAAGAGAACAATGGGTTAAAACAAAACCAAGTGGCAAACCCCCAGATCTGTAGCATTGTGCAGTTGGTATTATTCACTGTTTTTAATCAAAATTCATGACCCTGTGTATTAATTTTAAGATGTATCTTCCTTCACACGAGAGAAAATATTAAAATTTGGGAAAATGTAGATCTTCCTTTAAAATAGTTTTATTTAAAGTAGTGTAATTACAAAATCTACAGAAATAAAGCACCGAAGTAATAAAATTACTAGTAATTACTCATTAATCTAACCACAGCAGAACATTAACCATGTATCATAACACCTTAAATGTCATCAAATGCATATAGTATATTTTGAACAGTAATGTCAGTGGTGCACTACAAAATATTTGTCTGAAAAAGATACAGGGATTATTTCTATGTAGACACCCCAAATAAAGATAACTATAAAAACATATTTGGCAATAAATTATTATTATTACAGATTAATGAAATCTGTATTTTATCTGGATTTTACCATTTTACACTGGAATTCACAGATATAACACACATGTTTGCAGAGTTATCTCACATTTTCATTTCAATGCCTATGATACAAACTACATTTCATAAATACTGTACTGTATATTATGTGATATCTATATGCATATAAAATTAGTGTACTGTATGTAATAAATCTATCAACTGATCTCTCACTTTAAAAGCACTGAAGGCATATACAGGCATACATGAGCATCACTGAATTTGGCTGAAGGTTGAACATCAGAACTAGTGTGGCTAGCACAGGTTTTTCCCATGAGAACTCTTCTTGTGTTTTATAAATAAAGATAAAGTTTGGATGTTATTGGAACAGTGTCCCAGAACTTGGACAGTGCAGGCCTGGCCAATGAGGCCTGGGGGAAGGCTTCTGACTGACCAATCTGGGTGACTTTTGAGAACTCTATATGTGTGATGAAATCAAAACAATAAAGGTCATTCCTTCTTGCCACTGAGAACTGGTGCTTTCATTACTCTGCTAGCTGCTCAACAGCGACAAACTAGAATGCTGGACAGTGGAGAAAAATACTGCATTTGTGTAATTAATTATTAATTTTTCATTCAGTATTTACTTGCTAAACTTTTGAATCTTTCTTTTAATGCCATTGTGCCTTTTTAATACTGTTTCCTGTTGTACATCTAGTTTATGTTCTCTGTATTATTATTAAAATCTTGTATTGTTTTCCTGGGGAAAGCTGTTTTTTCTCTGGTACATAAAATTTGTTCTAGACCTAAGTCTCTGGCTTGGATTCAGGCCCAGCATATCCTGTTTTCTAAATTAATTGCAAAACATTTCATATGGGTATCATGATTAAAAAGCTTCAGTCTTCACCCTGGATCCTGTACTGTATTAATCTCTGTTGTAGTGCCATTTCTTTCATTGTAGTTCAATTTTTTATTTTAACATATGTGCTAGGTTTTGTCTCAGTATCAAATATGCAAAAGGGATTACTTAAAACGAAGCTCTGTATTGACACAAGTTTCATTACATCAGAACTGGTTCTGAAGACTAAAAACATCATAAATGGCCATATATTACAGGTAGTTTTGAAACTGAAAAAATGTTTCAAGTAAGTTAAATAATTTCCCAGTACAGAAAGGGTACATAAATACATATTCTTCATCACTCTCAATGAGTGCTGTAGTATAGGTTGCTCTTTAATACAACTGTTTGCTATGGTAAAGCACATTCTAACCATACCCCTATCTGGGTTCCCTTAGGCCTTCTCTAATACCAAGAGGGAAAGAAAAGAGTCTGTAAACTCCCTAAAGATTAGACAAAGGTTTCCATAGAGGAACTGGGTTTTATTCTTCAGTTTTTCCTCCTTTAACTACTGAAAATTGAGATGTTTTGACCAAACCTTCCATCACTATTTACCTCCAGAGAACTAGAGCACTTGAGTTCCAAAAGTTTCAGAAAAATGCAAAAAGCACCAAATAGGGACTTTATTGTTGCATAAATGTTTTCAATCTATGAGAGAGACTACAGATGGCTTATCAGAGATCTCTTTGTCAATTACTTCTGGAAAACACTCTCCTACCTTTCAGAACTAAGTATAGTTTGTAGTTTATAGAGACTGACTTTAGACTCTGCTTCTGTTATAGGTCATAAATTTCTTTCATTGATTGTTCTGTTTCATTGCTGTTGTTCAAATACATTAGTTATACAAACTGTTCTTTTACAATACATACATAATTTTTATTCTAATGCAAGCATTTTTTTGAGGCAGAAACAGAAGACCAGTCCTAAGACATTCTATTTGGGGGAATCTGTTGGAATTACTAGTGCAAGTTCTCAGATTCTTTGTTGTGTAGTTGTTCAGTTGAGTATCTCTTGACCAGCAGTCTGATTCCTGACTAAAACCAGAAGTAAGGCTTTGTATGTCCTTTCTAACAGAAGAGTATCTGAAAACTGTCTGAGATAACAGTCAGGGTCAGGAAGTAAGACAGCACATATTGAAAAAGTAGAACAGCTCTCAGAACATCAAAGCACAGAGATTTGTCTCAGAAGGCTGTTGGCAATTTGTAAAATGTCAGGTTATTTCAGGTGCCTCACTGAAATGTGTAGCTAGGTTGACAAGTGAATCCAGGTAAAACACGGGGAAAAAATCCTTAAGAGTGAACAGTCTGTGCCAAAAAGAAGAAAAATGTTATTTGGTATCTAGATTGAGGCAAACACAAAATCAGGATACCTTGTGCCAAGGAGCAGAGGAAAGGGAGACCAGGAAAAAACACAGCAACACAAGTTACTTCAATCAGTAAATGCACTCCTAAATATTCTTTCTTTATTTTCTGGGGGTTTTTGTTTGTTTGTTTGTTTGTTTGTTTGTTTTAATTTTTGGTGTATAAAAAAATGTTGATTTTTAATACCCTGCTATAAATACTGTCTGCTGCAGGTATATTGATTGTGTTAGGTTATATTTATTGTAGGCTCCATGGCAAATGTGAGAAACCTATAAGCATGACATGCTTTTGGTTAATGGATAGATTATGGTGAGAAGAGTGGTCGAACAGTCTGGAGAGCATCCTTGGAATGAGCCTCCTGGGGAACTCAGGCTATAAGCAGTTGTATCACTGACTTTTAACAGTTAAGACAAAAAGTTTCTGCCTTGAGCAGGAACTAAAAAGTCTTGATTTCAAACAAATAACACAGAAAGATCATAACGGTTTTGTCCCATCTGGCACCCAAGCACCATACAGCCACTTCCTTGCTTCCCCACTAGCAGGATCTGTGAGATAACCTCAGACGGGTAAAAGTTAGAAAACATGGGTTGAGATACCGACAGTTTAACAAGGAAACCTAAAGCTGTGCATGCCAGCAAAGCAAAATAAGGAATTTATTCACTGCTCCCCATGGACGGGCAGGTGTTCAGCCATCTCAAGGAGAGCCGGGCTCCATTGCAAGTCACAGTTACTTGGGAAGACAAACAGTATAATTTCAAATGCCCCCCTCTTCTTCCTTCTTCCCCCCATTTTATATACTAAGCAGGATGTCACATGGTCTGGAATATCCCTTTTGTCAATTCCATCACTGTCTCAGCTGTGTCCCATCCCAGCCTTCCAAGTAGCTCCAGTCCCCTTGCCAGAATAATAAGTTCTTAAGGGATACTTCTTTGTGGCTGAACTTTGCTTTGCATCTTCATTCCAAGTATGCCATAAGGATTTGTCTCTCATTAATGTAATGCTAACCATAGCCATGAGCTGACCCTCATATGAAGATCCCATGTCATAGCCAAGATGATAAAGTCCTTTCACAGCCCAAACTTTCCCTTGCCAGTCCCACTTCACTGGGCCCCTGTGTTTTGTCTCTTTTTTATCTATTAAGTCTGTGTGTGAGTAGTCAGCCTTAAGCCATGACAGCTCCAACTCTTGTCTGCTCTCAGCTGAGTAAGCCCTCAAGTAAGAATTTTGAAGTTGAGCAAGCCTTCAACTCACCACTTTCCTGTCAAAGGTGGGAGCTTCAAGACTGCGTGTATGCACAAACTCATTGTTTACCTGCTCATGGTAAGCGTCCTCCCCAAGAAGGAATCACATTAAAGAGGACATTGAGGTGCTGGAGTGTGTCCAGGGAAGGGCAACAAGGCTTGTGAAAAGCTAGAAAATGTATCATAAGAGGAACACCTGAGGGAGCTGTGTTTGTTTAGTCTCGAGAAGGGGAGGCTCAAGAGGGACCTTAACGCTCTCTACAATTTCCTGAAAGGAAGGTGTAGTGAGGCGGGAGATGCAGGACTCCAGGAACTGGCCTTAAGCTGACAGGAGAGATTCAGATTACATATTACAGTTTTTTTTCCCCCCATTATTAGGGTGGTCAAGTGTTGGAATAGATTGTCCAAGGAGGCAACCGGGTCACCTGGAGATGTTCTAGAGGTGTTTGGATCTGGTGCTGAGCGATGGTTTAGTGGTTCAGGGGTTACAGTGCGAGTGCCAGGTGGGTGGTCGACGGACTGCATGATCTTAAAGGTCTTCTCCGACGTTCAAGATTTTATGATTCTATGATTTTGCTTCTGTCTTCTGAACTCCTCATCCTTCAGGGAGCAAGCATTTTAGTCTGTTTGTGGCCTCAGGTTTATCCTAGCACGCCTACAATTCTTGTTCGCCAAATCCTAATTTATTTAGCCGAATACAATACTCTGGACACACTTCTGAACAGTAGCTCGGTTACAGTGGGCCAGTAATTACAGAAAGCAAACCAGCTGCACTGTCATGTCTCTTTGGGCCCCTGCCAGGCCTGGGTGTCGCTGCAGCGCTGTGACCGCCACCTCCGCCCCTCACGGAGCCCGCGCGCGCACCAGCCGGAGCCGCCCCGCGCATGCGCCCCGCCGCGCCGCTAGGGGGCGTGCGCCGGGGGAGGAGGTCACGGAGCGGCGCAGAGCCGGGTGAGGGAGCGCTTCCTGCGGTGGCCAGGCCTCTTCCTGCCGCATGCCGGCCGCTTCCTGCGGTGTCTCTGCATCCGGGGACGGGCCTGCGCTCAGCTGCCGGAGCTGGTCTCCGCTGCCCGTCCGGCACGGTGCTTCCCGCGGGCCCGCCCCGCCTGCCTCCGCTTAGGCCTTGCGTGAGTGTCCCCTGGGGGTCCCTCGAGAACGGGGCAGAGAGCGGTGTCGGGTGGTCGGGCCGTGGTCCAGGGGGTGGTGGTGGCCCGGGACTCCTGTCTCGGCACGGGGGATGGGGACTGGCGGGGCTACGTGCGCCCGGGCTCGCCTCCACGGTTCGCTTGTGTGTTTCTGTGGGAAGTACACGCTTGTTTGTAAGCAGTGCCCACGGAAGCAAAGGTATCTGAACTGTGAGCTGCGAAACTCTTCTGGAGAATCTGGCAATTCCTGCGGAGGTAACCAGGGCTGAAAGTCACAGTAACGTTGTCGCTATCGAGAGGCAACGGTGTTGCTACATTGTTTTGGATTGGGGAAGGTAACTCCTCCACTGCTTCTCTTCCTGGAATTTACATCTTCAAAGGCTAAACCGAATGTGTTTTTCTTCTGCGCCTATCTCTTGAATTCTCAGTCACGGTTCTGTTACTAGTTAATTGTTTCCATAAACCGCTTCTGCTCGGGAGGACTGAGGCATGTTATCAGTTGTTCTGTCTGCTAGAAATGGAGAAGTTTGGACACCACACAGATACTCAGTCAAATTAAATGTCAGGTGACTTTCTTGTTATGCAACTCCGTGTAATTTCTTTGGCAGATTTGAAAGTGGACGTCCAGTAATAACTTCCATATGCATAATGCTTCTCCTCACCCACCCCATAAAACAGGGCAGGGGGGGAAAAAAGGAAGAACTGTTATAGCTTTTTCTTGGAGCTTGTGCAGCAATGTCCATGCATTTACTTTTCACTAGTGTGGGTCGTCATCACAGGAAATAAGGAACAAAGCCAAACTCAACCACATAAACTCCTCATTATTCATTTTCCTACACTCTGTGCTAATGCTGCTTGCAGTGACAGTCAGAGCTATCTGGCCAGGATCAATTTTAAGTTTAACAGATAGTAAACCTACATTTTTCTATTACAGAGTCTATTCAGTAAAATGATACTATTGATGCTATGTATGTATGATATTCTTTAAGTATGAGTAGATGATGCAATTGATGTCATCACTTGACTGCTTTTTTAAATGTCATGTCATGAAAAAAATACTAACTTTGTGAAATAACATGTAGCTCATGATCAGCTGCATCTTCATGTTCTTGTGAGGTAGTGAAGTGTTTCTTTCCATATATTGTGAACCTCATTGTGGAATGTTTAAAATAGCAAACAAATGCCACTGTTACATGGTACTTTTCCTTGGGATGAGAACTCTTTTATCTTCTGATAAGTAATTTTTTGAAAATGAAAATTTAAAATGGAGGGGGCCAAATAAAAAATTGCTTTTAAACATAAATAAAGTAAGCAGTAATTATGAAACTTTAGAGTATACAGTATTTTTATTCAGTAACTTGTCGTGAAAGGCAATAAAAGCTATCCTGTGATCACAATTCTCTTAAGCAATTCCTATAAGTATATTCTAGATTACTTGAATTTTTAAACCAAGAGCTTAAAAGGTAAGTAGTATTTCTTTTTGTCTTATTTCAATTTTATTTTAATTTTTTTTTTGTAGATAAAAGGATACATGTTCACTTCAAGTAGAAAGGAGCATGTTCCCAAATTCTTCCAACTTGGGTCGTCCACCCTTCCCTCCAAAATATCAACAGCAGAGTACTTTCTTCACTAAACTTCCTCTAAATATACCTCGTACTCTTCTTTCTCACCAGCCAATTATTGTTCCTCCACTTCATTTTCACTCTGCAATGTAAGTATAGTGAGATTTGATAGTGGGGATTGGGTCTGAAAGAAGTATTTCTGTCTGTGGAGGATAGTTTTCACTGTTTTTAACATTGAACTGCATTGAACTTCACAAAACATGAAGGTGTCACGTGTAAAAAAGAGCTGTATCATTTCTCTTAAAGACCTACAAATCTTAATGCTCTCCTGCATTGTACATAATGCATGACATGCCATTGCACTGATTGGGCTGTTAATCCACGGTTCAGTTTTAAAGATCTTTAAAGCTGTATTTGTTTATTGGGGAGAACAGGGAGGAGATGAGAAAGGGAAGAAATGTTTATTCTTGCATCTGTATTTGAAGACACCATAATGTTCTTTAGGCTTTTGAATTTAACAGTTCCTTAAGTGAATTTGTTTGCTAGCACCTTCTAACACATATGCTGGCAAGAATTACCATTTTCTATTTTTAATTAAATACATCATATAAACTGAAATATGTGCTCGTTTTTAATAGAAAAGGAAGATGTATTGCTTCTAAGAAAAAACAAAAAGACAGGACTTCTAGAGTTTAATATTCACTTAACAAAAACTACCAACCCATAAAAAGCATCTTGGTTATCTTATGAATAATACTTACGGACTGTAGTCTTTCTAGAACTCTTTTGAGTGGGAACTTTGAAGCTACTCCAGCTGTAACTCCAATTGTTACACTGCAACCAATGACTTATGGAAGTGTCAGTCCTGTGTCGAGGTCAGATGTCCTGACATCATTTCAAGGAAGGAAGTAAGTTCTTTCTATGTGTGTGACTAATACTTGTCGTAACATACCCGTTGTGAACTTTGTCTGATATCAATTTCGTATGCAACTTGAGATATATTAGAAATTGCAATACTGTATACTTTTTTCATTTTGGTAGATATAGTCCATATATTGGCTCTTTAAAGCATTGTACCTGTTTTTGACAATCTTAGTACTCATAAGAGACTTCCTATACCTAGTTTTTCTATTCCAACAACTGTAGCCTTGCAGAAATTATTTGAGTGATTTATTGTAATACTGCAATGGATTTTAGTTTGTGTGGGCTTGACTATAAGCAGGCTTGTGTCAACAAATGTTCTTTTCCTGTTAATTTGTCAAGCTAAGAATAAATGTGCACCCTCAAGCTTTTATAGAATTGTTCCATTTTCCTGATGACACATTAGGTGTTCTTCCTCCTTTTCTTAATTATGGGATGTTTTATTTTTCAAATACAAACTATTAACTTCAAGCATATGTAAGTTCTTTTTTTTAAAGAGGATTTTGTGGAAACCTAGTTTTTTCTAGTTTTTTTAAGAAAACTAATTTCAATTTACATTACTTCCTTTGTTACAACTGAAAGGGAAATTTCAGATTAATGCTTTTCTTTTAGAGCTTTAGGAAAATATCAGTTCTCCTTATCAGTTCAGATATACTACTTGATATGTGTTTCTAATAATTCTGTGAATCAACTGATTGGAAGGAGGTTCTATGCAGTCTGTCTTCAGTACTAGCTCCTGTACGCTATTTCTCTTCCAGAGCTAACAGATGAAAAATAAGCGCAATCAAATATATGCTATTAAGTTGTATTTGAGTATGTAATTATCCCATGAACTAAGGAAGTCCCTGGTTTCATGCTGCTTGCATCTTTTCCTCTAGAGCAGTCGGTTTTATGGAAGGCTATGCTATGGTGGGAGATTTGCAGTTGGCTTAACCAAACTTATCATTTGAGTTTCAGTTGGTTAGTGCAGACACTTGCCTTAAAGAATTGCATCAATCCAGTTCTAGAGTAGCTGCACTTCTGCAGTTTTATGTTCTCTTGTCCCATTCCAGGTTTGTTTCACATAGTACCTAGGATGGGCACACCTGTTCTGTGGCAAACTTGGGCTTAGTGAAGTAGTTACATCATTAAGCATTAGTATTTGAACTTTGTAGAAACTGTCTTGTAATCATAAGTTGGAGCTTGTGAACTAGAGGAGTTACACAGTCTCTCTCTCTAGGAGACAAAGTCAACAAAGTGTTCCAAATGATGCCAAACGGCAGCGGATTCATTCACATGATTCTGAAACAACTGTAGTTAACCAAGCAGTGCCTTTACCAGAAGAACGTAGATGCTCCTTTCCAGCGTCAGTTTCAGTTCAGTCTCCAGTGTTGCGTGCGCATGCCTCACCAGCTTTAATTGGATGTATCCCTCCTTTGCAAGATACTTTGTTTCCATGCTCTACAGTAACGAGGCTTCCTGTGGCCACGGACGAGGTAATGGCTTTCTGTGGCAGTGCTTTACTTCTGTCTTCAGAGTTGGCACCCACCTACCGAGAGGTGCTGTGGGAGGCTACGGAAAAATCTGCAAGGGTTTTTGACACTGTCATGGGGTATCTATTGCTAAGCTGCCATTAGAAGGTGTCAGTAAGTGTAGCTGCCACTGTGGTTCAATATCACCTCCTTGTGGGTGTGTGGGTTTGGAGCATTTTTACGGGGGCAGGGGATGTCAGAATGTTGTTTCCTAGTGTTGTTTGATTTCCACTGTAATGTCAGGAAACTTACATATCTGCTCTAGGAAGTAAAAATTGGAGAAATAGTCCATTTCTCACATAAGAGGTGGGGAGAATCCTGACTAAAAACTGCCACTGTAGTGGGGAATATATGAGAAGCACATTCTGAATAAATGCAGTCTTGGGCCTGTAAAGATGTTCTCTGCCTCTTTTCAAGAGGGCATGAAAGTTACTGTCATGGCTGTTCTGGAATATAGAAGAAAATGTAGTGTAGTTTAGAACTGTTTATTGTTCTGCGCCCACATGATAGAAGGGTTTTGGGTTTTTTAGTGTAAATATGCCTGTTGGTTACAGAATGTAACAGTGCTGTGAAAGGAAAGCAGTTAATGCCTCCTTCCAGCAAAGATCTGGCTACTTCTTTAATACTTTATGTGGGATAAAAAAAAAGCTAATTTAAATCAGTTTTTTTAATAATTATTTTCTCCCTTTTACTGGTAGGCAAACTGTTGACATCAAAGTCAGCAGAAAATGTCTCTGGTCTTTCATTATTTATTCCATGAAAGGCTGCATATACTGATGATGCAAAAAATATTTTCTGTGGTTTGACATTTTTTAACAAATGGAACAAATTTAAATTTAAAAACTTAGCAGAAATTTCTTCTAGGGAATTATTCTTTGCAAATTTAACTGCACTAAAACTCTAGACAATGGAGTAGATCATGTGAAATGGTGCTGGATTTTGCATTAAAAAAACCCAGCCTTCTGTGTTTCATGTTATTGCATCTCTGACAGAGATGTTCACTTCTCTGTGTCTTTACTTTTTGTATGTGTGTGTCCAGTTAAGTAAACAGGTTTTGGAGTTGTTTCAAGCATGTCGGCAGCAGGCCTCTGATTTGAACAGAAAAGAGCTCTGCAGAACAGAACTCCAGAAAGAAATTCAACTCCTTTTTCCACGTATGTTTTGAATTTGATTACTTAATGTCAGTTTGAATGTTCTTCAGGTTCGCAGTTCTTCCTTCCTCTGAAACTGTAATTTGTCACATCATGTTTATTTTCTGTTACAGAGAGCAGACTTTTTTTGGTTGGGTCCTCACTGAATGGATTTGGCACTCGTACTAGTGATGGTGATTTGTGCCTGCTGGTTAAAGAAGAACCAGTAAGTATTTTAAAACATACATAGTTAAAACAAAGTCTCATTTTGCTTGCGTGCTGTTAAAAGGCTGGATCCTGAAATAATAAAAAAAGGCTCAAATATTTTTGATTTAATAATTTAGTTTTGCACTCATTATAGCTATGAACTGTGGCCCAGTGGTGTGCAGATATGAATTCAACCTTTTAAACCTAACAAAACATATTTTTTAAAGCTTTCCGTCAATTCATAAGTGAAAATATACAGCAAAATGAAAACAAATACCTGGAATGAAGAAGATTGTTGTTTGGAGAACTATTTTAGATGCAGGAACTACTTTTAATAAGTAACATTTTTACACTATTATTTAGATTCATAGCTGCCTATTTTAGTTATCAGGCATAAAAATGAATTTGATAGACAAAATATCTTAAATATTTTTAGTGACAGAAAATGTTATGAGTAGATGTTAGATTGACAGGGTGTCTAAAGGAAATCTCAATAGACCATAAACTTGAAAGTATTGAAGTATCATTTAAAGGGAAGAAGAGGACATTTTTGTGTAAGTGGGGCTAGGTTGTCATCTATGTCTATAATTTTTGGTGTCTGATAATTACTTTGCATATTGAATGTGGATTGTCTGGCATTTGCCATGATATATATGTATGTTGGCTCTAGGATGTGTTGGTGTATATGTTCATGTCTTACCCTGAAAATTAATTTCATTTTAAAAGCAAAGCAGGCTTACTTTGAACGTTTAAATAAGAGATACCAACTTTTTTCTTTAATTTTAATACCACATTTCAGGTGAATCAGAAGACTGAAGCAAGACATATACTCAGCTTAGTCCAAAAACTCTTCAGTACTAAACTTTGTAAGTTACCGTCTGAAGTGAGGTGGTAAGAATATGAGCAATTCTGGAGAAGTATTGATGCACAATTGCAAATAATGTATGTAACTGCATCTTGTCTAGGTTCTAATCACAGTACTCTTTGAAGAAAAGTGATAAATATTTAGTAATGCTACTTGATGCTGATGAATGTTAATTAGAAAATCAGCAGTTTTTCTTGAAAAATAGTGGACTTCAATAATGGGTAGTATCTCAGATGACTTTTGAATTGTGGAGCACAATGAGATGGGAGTAGATTTCTGTTTGGGAAACCTAGTGAACTCTTGCTAATCTTCTAGATTGCAATGCCTTTCTGGGAAAAATGCACTTAAGAATTTGTGAAATAAGATGTCAGTCACAGTAGACTGTGTAGAATTGATTTTTTTCTTCCTTGAGGTGGAAGACCTTGATACCAGTGAAGTAATTAACTTAGGTGGCTAATGAAGAAAGTAATAAATTTTGACAATACCAGCCCATACAGATAAAATGTGACAATTCATAGTTTTTATAGGTTGTTATTTAGACTCCCTTCAGATTAAGAATTCAGATGGGCAGTTCTTGACTTAAATATGAAAGCCTTCTACTTCAAAGAGGCTTTTGTATCAGCCTTTGAATTTTAAAATACCCTGACATTTACTGATATCAGTGACTTTACCACCCTGCTTCCCAGACTTGTGTTACATTCTTTGATTCTACTCCTTATAGTGATCAGTCCTGCAGTGCTAAAAAGAACAAACCATAAGTTTAAATGCAGGCTTCAAAATTTCTTCATTGGCAAGCATGCATGCACAGATTTTTACAACTCATTTGGAAGAAAGACATGATAGATCTATTGCAGAATAGGCATCTGATATTTAATGCTTATTACTGTTGTATATTGACATTTGCATAAGTCTGAAAATTGATCTGGGTTTGCCTGTGGTGCAGCTCTCTCCAGTGCTTTCTGATAGCACAGTGATAAAAAAGGTGTGTTTCCAGGGATCAGAAAGGGAGCTTCTAAATGGGCAGTCTTTTTCAAGAGCTCTTGTTCTGTGACAGAGCATTAGACAATATCAAGTGTGTTTACCAACATCAGAAAGGTACGATGATCATGTGTAAGTGATCCTCAAAGGTATTTGTGCCATTGCCCATTTTTGATGCTTTCCTAATTCTCTGTTATCTTGCAAGTTCATTTGATCAGCTTGATTTTATCAAAATGTACTTTGGAAAGTAAGGCAGGACAAAGCACTGCTGAGATTATCACTCCTGTCAGGCTCTCGTAATTGTGGTATGAAGACCTCTTATATCATCTCTTCAGAACCTTAACATCACTGTGGCATTAATTCCTATACCTAGCAATCTGTCCTGTGTCTGCATGGATGTTTTGTGAATAGCACTGACAGGCAAAAGTTGTTTGAAAATGTTCAAAGCGAAAAAGCTTTGGCACATGGGTCTTTTCACTTAGATGTAGGTAATTTACAAGCTGTAGGACAGCTATGCAAAGATTTAGTACTTCTGAAATAAGAGATATCCTGGTTTCAGCTGAGATAGTTAATTTTCTTCTTAGTTTCTGGTACAGTGCTGTGGTTTGGATTTAATATGAGAATAATGTTGATAACACACTGAGGGTTTAGTTATTACTCAGTAGTTCTTACTATAAATCAAGGACAGCCTGTCTACCTAAATGTATGAAGCTGCCTCTGATAATTGTTTTCAAGTTTTGTACTGCCCTGTTAGCATGTAAGATGCTGTCCTATAATTTTAAGGTAATACCTCTTTGACAATATTAGTTAAGTCTTTCTTTCTTCAGTAGAAGAAAGACTGTAGTATGTTCTCAACAGGTGTTGTGAGCAGTCATAAAACTTACTGTTGCTTCGCATGAGAGAACGGAAATAAACATAGTTTGAGCCAAACGTGAAAGCTAGCAAAGTGTGTGCCAAGATATAAGAGAAACAACAGGAGGGAGAAAATATAAAGATGCTATTTGAAATTAAGTTCTTGCTCCAGTTTTGTGAAAGAGTTAAAGGACTAAAAGAAATAAAGAGGATATTTGTGGCATAGGTAAAGTTTTAGAGCTTTTTTTAACCTTTTTCCAGATCACTTCAGTTCAGAAACTTTTGAGAAGTTTTTTCTATCTGTGCCTGTCATAACATCTCCCTCTACAATGTTCCTGTGCATTCCAAAATAAGGACAGTTAGAGTGTGATTCTGTGCTTATGTCACTTTAATTCCATGGTTCATAAATGAAGAAGCATTCCAAGTAAAAATTAGATCAGTCTCTTTCACAATTTGTCTTCAGAACTTTAGGTGCCATCTCTTTTATCCTTTATATAGAGTTGAATGTGGTTGTTAGATTAGGATGTTTGGGAAGCAGATTTCAAAATTTGCTTTAGCTTGTTTCAGTTTCAGGTTTGTAAGCTAACAAGTGTGAGCAAGGAATTTCAGTCCATTAAATTTTAAGTCTTAGAGCAGAGGCTTTTCTGTGTTGTCATTCTGCATGTAGAATACCAACTGAAATGAAAATCTGTTCTGTTTTTGAATAGTCTAATCACAGAGCAAAGTAGAAAAAAGCTTCTGGTTATTTATTTACTGTTTTGGTGGGTTGTGTTAGTCTTAAAGGTTTGTATTGTGTTTCTCCTAGAGTAGAGAGATGTTAGGATAGCAAATATATAATCTATTTAAAAGACTAGCTGGTCACGTATAACTTCCTGGCTTGTTTGTTCAGATGCCTGCATATATATTTTTTTACAAGTCTGGCTTAGGTTCCCAGGACTGTGTGCTGAAGCCAATGTTTTTAGAAATGTGAAACATTAATTTGGGGATATAACTGAAGAGATTATATCTAAACTACTGAGAGTAAATTTCAGATTGATTCTTCACTTCAGATTCATCTATGCAGGATTAATTTGAAAAACACCATGGCAGTATTTGGTGGACAGGTGTTTACTATCTTCATAAATAACAAAGAGCTCATTTTCTTTTAGATTTACAAAGAGGTATGGTAGTGTTGAGACTAGTGTGTCAGAGTAGAATCTGCCTAATGGGCGTCTCGTGGGAAATGTGTAGCAGCTGGGACAAGTGAAGGGATTTGAACTCAGTTGAATGACTTTGAAGGACTGTGCAGGTCAGTGAGTGAATTCCAAAAAAATCAGCAGTTATTCCATTTTGTGGTAGGTTGTACCTTCCTAAATTCTTCATGAATGTGGATTCTGACTTCTGTGTTGCCCAGTTTCTCCTGTATTATAACCCAGTCAATGAGAGCAGGCTACATGCCCAGGATGCCCAAGATCTTTTTGGCATATACCGTGTTTGTGATTGATAGGCTGTAAAATTGCCTAATCTTTTATTCTATAACAGAAGAGAGTGAATTAAGCTGTTCAATCTGAAATTCTACATGAATAAGTTATATATGAACCAGTGCTTAGTCTGTTTTGAAGCCATTATATCCTTTTTCGCTGAGCCAAAATGGTGTTCATGGCTTTTTCATAGACTTGCCCAAACTGTGGAGTGGCTGTATAGATTTCTTTTCATGTATTTTGGTGTGACCCCTCTGGTTGTAGAGATTTCAAGATCACATAGTTTACTTAGGCACTCATTCAACCTGTATGTATTTTAGAATTCTACATCCTGTATTTGTGACTGTTTCTTCCCCTTCTTGTATGTATATGTAAGGTACAATATAGGTTCTGCTAACAGCATCACTAGTCTGAGCCAAGAAAGCGGATACCAGGAGGAAGTTGGTGCCTTCTAGCATCTTTGCTCTTCTGACTTCTTCCTTGCTTTTTACCATCCTGTGAAACAGATTGGGATTATGTTTTGGACTGTGTCTTTTTTCTTAGCCAGCTAATTTGGCACAGCATCCATCAAGTGTACGGAGGCATTTGCAGGCAGGGATGTGTTTGGAAGTGGATTCTCGCTAGAGTGAGTTCAGTTAACTTTTGAAGAGCATTGGGAAGGGTCATAGTGAAGAAAATTGAATTGCTGTGACAGACCACATACAAATCCACCATTGTCTACCATGTGCTAGTACATGGGAATCTTTGTCTTTAATTTGGTAGTGAAAGAAAAGGAGGCAGAGACCTCTGCATGCTTTAGACCTTCACTTTAAGGATGTTCTGGGATGCTGGAGGAGAGATGCCTGGATGTGTGTGAAGGTGCAGCTAGAAGGAGGGTTTGCTTGTGTAAATTGCACTGAATTTTGCAGTCAGTGAACATGAATTGAAGTTATTTATTGAAGATTCTCCCATTAATATCATGAGGAAGATTATCTTTTATTCTGAGTGTTGATTAGGCTCGTACAATGCATTAAAGTCCAGGTAGAAGATGCCCTCTGGTCAAATCTATCGGAGCATGCATATCCATAAAACAGTCTCAGAAAGTCTGAAAAAAAAAAGTGGAGTTTGTTTTAATTGAGTACTGCATAGCAGTGTTCCACCAAATCTGAATTTGTCAACCAAAAGAGATGATGCTGTTTAATCAAGGTGGCAATTTAACTGATAGAAGTACCTCTCTGCTTTTTCTGGAGAAAAGGAGATTCTGGAGATTTTATTCAAGATTATTTTTAGTCTGTAGTACTTGTACTGTGCCATACTTATTTATGCTAATTTGAGGTTAATTTATAGAAACAATGGGAAAATGTATGATGTTGGATATGGACAAATTCAAGTGGTCCTAGATTTGGCAACAGAAGTAATTGCTAAAGTCATGCCTTTTGCCCAAATTCATATCTTGTAACCTAGAGGCTCTACTTTTCTTTCTTTTCCATTATTTTCTTGGGCACATAATTAATAAAGGATTATAGGCAGCTAATGAATATAGACTGAGGCATCGGGAAGTATGGGGAAATCAAAATAATATGACTGGTGCAATGGTTTTGGGGAGCTGAGTATGAAGAGTGCATTCGGTGGCACTATGAGTGGCTGAGCTTAGTATGTGTGAGTTTGGATGGTCTGGCATTGAGCCTATGTGTCTGTTCTGTGTAGATAATGATCAATGTGAATTTCTTGCATGTCCTATCACATTAAAGCAAAAGGCAGATAAATTATTTCGTCTTTGATAGAAAGCGTTGTCCTGTTTTCAGTAGCATTTCCTAGTATGTACTTTATCATTCAAATGAATAGTTTTCAAAACAAGTTTTAAGTATATCAATGAATACTAGCCCATCCTGGTTGGATATGTTGCTGCTTCTTTTATTTTTGAATCTTAATTATAACTATTCAGGATTTCTCTTACAAGTACTGTTCCATGAAAGCATTGTAGTACTGCATTCCTTGTGTTCAAATTTCTGGAATATATTTCCCACAGAAAAATCTTCTACTCTATGTTCTTTTTTCTTCTCTAATGTTTGGTGTGGGTTTTTTTTTCACTGGTTTTCCTAGATTGGTCTTTTTTTGCTGCAGTTGCTAAAGGTTTCTTAGGTTAGCACAACCCTTTGGGGAATATATTTGCTAAATTTAATAAGCTGCTATTTGCTGTAAATCAGTCAATAAGACTCTACTATAGGATCTTTTATTAAGATCTGCATCTTACATGAACCTTAATTGCATATTTTTCTCCCTTTCAGCAAGCTACATTGAGCGACCTCAGCTGATCAGAGCAAAAGTGCCAATAATAAAATTCAGGGATAAAGTCAGGCAAGTATTCTGTTCAACATAATTTTTTAGGCTTTGACATTGGAAAGTACTCTATATATGTACTGCCCTTAGGAGTGGTCCCACTGTTACATGTGTTTATGTGTGTGGTGCAATAGTCGTATTGCAGATTTGTAGAGCTAGCATGCAGTGGCAGCCAGCTTATTTCCTTGATGATCTGAGGCACCTCTTGTGGCTGAGATGCTGTTTGGTTCCTGTGATATGAATTTTAAACAGTACATCACACATTTCTATGGGTTATTTGTGCATAGTGGACTTCAAGTTGACAGATCGTTTATGACAGAAAAACAATGGTGGGAAGAAAAATGTTATTGCTTGCTGTGCAGACATATCTGTTTAGCTACTTAAGGCCTAATTGAGAGTATTCGTGCTATGAAAACAACACTGAAACTAGTTTGTGATATTTTCTTGTATTCATTGTATCTTCATTATGAAAATATGAGAATAATTTACAGGGATGTACTAGGACAGAGAACTATGTATTTCCTATTGTGTGTGATAGAAGTATCTGACAGCGGAAAAAGTCACACAAAGCATTGAAACATGTTGACAGTGTGTGTAATGCTCATGTCATCCTGTGTTCATTGGCTTAGTTTTGTTACAGTGATATGTAGCAGCTTCATGTAGTAACACAGTTTCATTCTTCTATGTAAATTGGACTTTGAACAACTTTCATGTAGCTGTCTTCACCCATCTGTATGGTTGTAAAACTTCGCAACCCTGTACCTGTCTTTTGAAAGCAAATAAGCCCACTTCCCTGGCTTCTCCTTATGGAAGAATATCACAGCATGTTTTTATTATGCTATACCTTTATCATGGCAAGGTTCCTGCCCTGATAAAACTAAATTTTTCATGTTTACAATTTGAACTAATGTATATCATCAATTTAACCTTTTGTTTCATCTGAGATTATATACACTTATTGGGGTTTTTGCTTTATACTTCTTCATGTACACCCAATCCTGTATTTACTTTTAAAAATTTGAATGTTTTTTACTTTTCTCTTCTAACAGTACAGAAGATTGTTTCTTCCTTGCTTTCTGAAAGTATGATACTTGTCAAGCTAAAATTTGGGTTATATGGATTAGCTACATATAGCAATGCTAGTCTTTTCATATATACATGAAATGATAAATTCCTGGTGAAAATATTGAATGAGTTATGGCAGTCTAGCAAGAATATTTTTTCCCAGTTTAAAATCAGAAAATAAACTTTAAAAAGAAACCTTAAGTATGGAACTGGATGGAAGTGATTGTGAGAATGCTGAAGTATTTTTTAGGCACTTACAGTCCATAGTACGGTGACTTTCAAAAAATAATAAGTCATGATAATTATATACCTTATGACAGGATTTAAAGAATTCTTTAGTTCATACTTAATCAAAGTATAATATTCTAAGACTTCTAAGAGGCAGCACAGTATATTTTTGCAGAGTAAAAGTCAGTATTGTTCACCGTTTGGTTTTCTGTATTGCTTTTGTAGAAGAGGAGTGTGGCAGGGAATGTTGTCACTGGGTTGAGTTTTTTTTTATTGTAGTTTGTTTTTGTTTTGTTTTCTGTCTTTACAGTTATCTTTCTCCTACATAACCTGTCATCTTCCATCCATGTTTTGTCTTTCTATTTAAGCATCTGTCTCTTTCCAGTCTCTTATTGGCCTCTTGTCTTTTGTAGGCTCAGATGTACAAACACGTGTGTGCTCATTCATTTTTTCATGGAGGTCTTGAAAAATAGGTTGGATATCCTGTACCCAGGGCACTAAGCTTATCTTTGCCAGAATTGGATACTAAACATTACAAGCTTCGTGTGGAAACCAGTTTTTTGATGCCTAGCTGCTGGGAGAAGGTGGTTGAGTTCAATGGGTGGTATCTCTGTATCTAGAGATGCACATTCTAATGTGTTACCAATGGTCCATATATACCTGGAAATGGCTGAATAAGAAAGCATTCAGTTTGCATTTGTTCTTTTTTTTTGTCTTAAAATTTGGGGGATTGCTTTTAGGGCTATGATGGTTAGGGAAGATCCATTGCACTTAAAGACTAACCAATTTTTTTTGTAGTCTTTCCCAGGAAATTATTCCTATGCTGGCTCTTCTTCCCAACAAGCCTTTGATTAATTATCAAGATTTTTTTACTACAGAAGATACAAAAACTTCCTCTTCTGCTGCAGTTGATGTGCAGTTGACTCTTTTCTTCTCTTTTTGTGTTTTTTAGTAGAACTTGAGTCCAAGCAGCACAAAACCTTTTTCACTTGCCCCAACTGAAACAGCTGTTAAATGTGCATAGTAAAGTACAAAATAACAGCAATAGAACTTGCTTCAGTTGGCGTGTGGTAAATAGTCATCTTCTCAGTTTGGGTTAACTGGAATTTCACATGGAATCTGACATTTTTTTATTACATTTGCACATGCAGCTAATATTCTTACTGGTGTTCATGCTTATATTTACAACTGTGAAGTGGTAGCTCAGGCTTGTTTATTTCCTGTATTATGTACTACATTCTTAAAACATATAAATGGTCATACCTGATATTAACTCAGGTTTAAAATTATGCAGTATTTGTGATGCAAAGGATATTTTAATATAAAAAGTGTTTGTTTAAAATATGTAAAAAAATTCTTGTAGGCCTCAAATTATTGTGTTTCACCCAATTCAATGAATTTCAGGTCCATTCAGGTTCCCCTTATATATTCAAGAAAATACAAATGAGTATTTGGGTGAACAAATGCTATGTGAATGACACTTGTGCGTGTAAAATGGAAATAGCTGTGTGTCACAGATGGCTACTTCTTTGTCTAATAATCGGCTCTTCTTTTCGAGAGTTAGTGTTGCCATGGCTTATTGACTATGAAGGCAGTATCATTTTTTGAGTTGTTAGGAGTTAGGCTCTATATGCAGTAGGATATTCCAACTGGGGGCAGGTTGTGTTGTAAATAAAGCAGTTAGTGCTTGTTTACCTTATTCTTACTTAATTTTAACAGAACAAGTTATCAAAACGTTTTATTGCAAAGCATGTAGTGTTTTACTCAGAATTGTTTTTATTCCAAAGTACTGATTCTCTCTTACTGTCATTGCAGAAATGACTCTTACCTTCTAACCTCTTCCAATTCTCTTTCTCAGCTCAGATAATCCTTCCTGGTATCAAAAGTTGTCTGTAGTAAATCATATAGTGCAAGTCTAGTTGGGAGAAAGATTTAAGAAAAGTAAAAAAAAGATATCTTAATTGACCTAAAGTCTAAATTTGTATCTACATGTATTCTTCATGTAAAATAACAATTGCATTTTTTATAACAAAGAAATTCAAGTCTATACGTAGGTCAGGTACCATAAACAAAACTGTAGGAATCACAGCATTTAAAGCTCTGAACAAAATTTCTAGGGCTTTATATTAAAATTATGTTTCTCCATATCTGTCACAAAGTAGATAATAAACATTCAGAAATTTAATACCATGATGCTTGATTTTTTTTTTTCTCCTCCCTAATAGCAATGTGGATTTCGACTTGAATGTAAACAATGTTATAGGTATAAGAAATACATTCCTTCTGAGAACCTATGCATTCAGTAAGTTTTTATTGTATTTTCTTATTTCTTTGGACTGATTGAGTTTGTATTTTGGTATTGATCTGCTATGAAAAATTAGTTTAATACATTATGTGATTATGTATGTGTATAAATACCTATTTAGCTACATTGAGTAGCTTTAAGATAAGTTCTTGTTGCTCATTCTAAATATACATAGAATACAGCTAGGTATGTTTTCAATTGAATATTATAGTATTCAGAAGATAACAAAGATTCTTGTCCACATATCTACTCCAAGGGCTGCTTCATGTGTTCTGTAGATAACAAGATCATGATAGTAATGATTATCTAGTGGTATAATCTCCAGTTTCTTTTGTTTCCTTACCGCCAATGCGTGGCTGGTAGCCACCTATATCTTTATGGTGATGCAGAGTCTTTCCTTGGAAAATGCAAAATACTACTTCAGTATTTATACTATCCCAAATCAAAATCGTTTGTGTCTACTCAGGAATTTGCATTTTAGGGAGAGATTGTGACACAACCTTCTGAAAGAAAAGTAATAGGAACAGCACTAGCACTCTTAGTGGTTAACTAAGGTTTTCTTACTTTAACATCACAATGTCATTTGGGAGATAAGTACATAAGAAATGTGCCTCAGGCTATATCTTCTAGGGCATTTGCATTTGTTCCTTTACCACCTTCTTCGGTTCTTGCATAAAGGAGTTTCTTTCTATTTAGGGTAGGCAATTACCAATAGAAGCTACCTATACCAGTTAATTTTTACTAACATTTCAGTCAGAGTAGTTTGTGTTCCATATTCATGTTACTTAGGAGAGTCTACAACTTGTCCTGGATCAGTTGGTTAACTCGGGTTTCTTCATACATTCAGGAAGATATATGACTGGAAAAATATTTCCTTCCAAGTTTAAAAATAATAGGAGGTAATCATGTCATTTATGACTGCAGATGAGTGGTTACTTCCCCAAGTCTAATGTTGATATATTTGTTCATAGCTTCTGTGACAGATTGTCCTTTTCTCAGAAAATCACAGTAGGGCAGGCAGGTCCACATGTGAAAAGAGCAGTGGAAGGGGTCCTAGTATCCTACCTTTTCTTCTGTTCTGCTGTAGTACTCACTTTTATGAGGCCAGCAAAATTAACTTCGTGTTTCCTGAGAAGGCTAAATATTATTTTTTTGAGGTCAAGGAGTGAGTTAATAGCGATGGGAGACTTTTGATTGAAAATATTATCTTCTCAATGTTCTAGACCTTCCAAAATAGTCAAACTGTATAAAGCATATAGCTTGTCTGTCTTGTCTTGAACCAGAAAACTCAGGTGACATAAGGCAAACAAAACTAAGTGGAAAATTTTATCAGACTGTCTCTTTCCATATTTTTATAAGCCATATCAGCAAGGATGGATAGCCTTATATGTATTATTATGCTCAATTAAATGTGTGGTTGAAGGGCTTCAACCTGCATGGGGGAAAAAAATATCAAATTGCCTCTAATGTGGAAGATGTACTGGTCTCTTTTCTATTAAAACAGATTAGATGCTCAGGCAAACAAGGGACTAATTATCTTAGTGAACATGATAAAAAAGTTAAAACACTCCAATATTTCTGTGGCTGGTCTTTAGTCTATTGTGAAGTAGCCTTTCTGTTTTGGTGCCTAGGTGCTGTAGAAAACATTGAAGATGATGAGGCAAGGTGAAACAGAATGTCCACAGAAATTGTAGGTAGATTAGGCAGAGCTAGAAGGCGAAGGTCTGTGCTGTTATGTTACCAGTGCTTTGTTGAAGGAGACATGTCTGTGATTAAGTCCGCAATTTTTGCTAGATGTTTTTCAGTTAGTGGAAGCATGACTTTTTAGCTTTGAGCAAGTAACATTACTGAGCATTTTCTTGAGGGGTAGCTTGTATTGGAGTATCAAAGTTTACTGGCCATATTGCACGCTAACTTGGTTGTATACTAATTCCAGGCACTAGCAGACAGAATTTAATACCTCAAAATAAGGGTGACTAAAAAGATCTTTTCCACTGTGACACACACAAAATAGCCTTGTTTGAAACTGAAACCAATATGCATTTTTCTGTCATGAGAAAATCCTATTCTGATTAATGCATGTTAATACAGTGTCTGTACAGTACTTCTTTGGCATCTCACAGTTAGTGTACTAACTTTTATTTTTTAGTTCAACCACTGGTGAACAATGTCAGGAATAAGGTGATTGCTGGTAAAGAGTTTGGTTGTTTCCAAAAGGTCTTCCAGATCTAATAGGGCATTCATTCTGAGAAGAAGAGTACCACTTGCACTGGTGTGTGTGCTGAACCACTCTGAATGTGTTGTGAGAAAATCATGCTTGATAGTTTCTCAGAATAACAGAGAGTACCCGAACTGGTGGAGTTGTAGGATGTCTTTTGTCCCTGTGTCCTGATGTGCTGAATACAAAACTTTGTATAATGGTGTCAGGTTAGAAAAGATACTCCCCAGTATATAAGCTTTTAAGGCCAATGCAATGCACTTGACTAAATTGATTATCTGCTTCTGTGTACCTGCAAATAATAAATTAAGTATGCTGCAGAGTCCCAGGGTTTGTGGTGAGTGGTGAGTGATGTCTACCTACAGCAGATTAATACCTTAATTGGAAGGCTATCTATCTATTAATTAATACCTTAATTAGAAGGCTATCTATTCACCAGAAATTCAGAAGATCCTGTCTGGAATATGGCTGTATTTATGTCTGTCCTCATGAAACGCATATGTATTGATTTAAAGAGATACTGTATCTAACGTGTTATCTACATGAAAAGCTATTGAGAACAAGGCAAATTTAAAATTTATGTTTGTATGCAGGAGTTACTGCTCTAATGTATCCTGATGTAAACTTAAGAATAAGTTATGTCCTCCAACCACAAGAATTCTGTTCCCTGCCTTTGAAGTTTGTATAACCTAAATTTAAAAAAATAGTTTAGGATTTGTCCTGTCGGCAAGTTAATTCAGGGAAAATAGTACAATGAACTGGAGAGACCTTAGAAGTAGAAAATAACATCTTGCAAATTTCCTGGTATACCTCTTGTAATGTGTCTGTGGATCTTACTACTCAAAAGACTGTTTTCAAATGCAAATATTTTGGTTTGATTTTTATAGGGTGGATAGTAATTGTAGAATAAGTAAATTCTATGAAATGCCTGCAAGAGATAACCTTAAAATACAAAAATACCATGTTGATCAAGTAGGAGCAAATTTGATTAATTGCTATCTAGTTAAATGTATTTTTTTTGAGATGTGTTTATTTTACTTGCAGTTGAGAATCGAGTTAGTCCTTTAGTACTTCTTGTTAAGAAGTGGGCAAGTTTTCATGAGATAAATGATGCCAGTCGTGGTACTTTAAACAGCTACAGCCTTGCGTTGATGGTTTTGCACTATTTACAAAGTAAGTATTTTTTTATGTGTTGAAATTGTCTCTTTTAAGTTCCCTATGTAGTTTTCCTCTTAATTAATATAAAACAGTCAGTATTCATTTTCTACACAGAAATATTTGAAAGTTAAGTGAGTTTATGCAATTTCCTTAGTGTTGCATTTGTCTGTAACAAATGGACCTCTTCTCTGGAGGCAGTTACCAGCTTTAAAAAGGTTTGAAAAAAAGTACCCTCAGGACACTGTGTAGCTATAAAATAAACTCAAGTTCTAGTTCACAAAAATGCGTAAGGACATTTGCTCTAGTCGTCTGTGGCAGCTGCCAAAGCTGTCTAGGGAAGGGGAAGAAAAGATTCAAATAATCCTTTTCATGCAAAACTGTGATCAGTCAGCTGCCTGGGGAAGGAAGATCAGCAGTCCAGAAACCAAAGAGGAGCCTTTTACCTGTGCTTCCTCAGCCTTCTCTGGGAGAGGAGGGAGTGGGGAAAGAAGAAAGAAAGAAAAAAAAAAAAAAAAAAAAAGGCCTGCGGTATGGATCTGTGCATGCATCTCAGCACCAGATTCTTAGGTTCTGATGTTTTATTCATGCAGATTTTAAACTTTTCTTACCTGCTATGTGCATGAGATGATCCTGAAAGTGGCCTGTGTCCTAGAACTTCTATTAGTGTTTTTGTTGATGATCCTGTGGAGGGAAAAAAAAGAACGCCTTTCTTTTGCAGTAGTGTCCCTGCCTTTACCAGCCAAATTTCTTTTCTATATTATTAATTCATTTCCATATTCTTACACTCATGTGGATGTCTTTGGACCCAAGTTTAGTGTGGCTTGAGTTTATTTTGTAGATACATCGGTATCTTGTACATGAACTTTCTTCCAGACAATAGGTCTAACTAACTTGTACAGTAAGAAAAGGAAACTTGTAGGGTAAATGCTAGTGGTAAGTGGTAATTTGTCCCCTACCCTTCATCCTCTTAGTAAAGCTTAGTAAAGCATACACACCTAGATGCCATACCTTGATGGTTTGCATTGCTCAGATTTTGTTGCCTTTTAATGTAGAGTGGTAGAGAACTGGAAATGAACCAAAATGTTACAGAAATATCAGGTCTTTCATATTTCTAAACACCCACAAACAAAATAAAAATGGTTTTGAAGCAGCTGTGATAATTTTCCTAGCAGTCCTGATAGTATATTCCACTCTTTAAAAATACCCCAAGCGCATTCTGAGAATTCTGCTGTTCTGATTCTTAGTCCCTATGGACAATGGATTCTGTAACATCTCTTCATATGTAAGACCTTGTTGAAGAGTGAACTGAATCCCAAGTCCAAGATTTGTATACTGAGTTTATTTATTATTTTCCCTAGTGAATGATGTAGAACAATTTCTTAAGCCATGCTGAAGACATGATGTTAAAGCTTTAGTTTGAGGAGTGCTCTGACAGCTGCTTGAGTGGGATGTCAATACTTGTGGATTTTAGTCTATCAGTAGGACCACCTAATCTGGGTGATTTTTTTTCTCTACTTTATATTGTTCAATACATGCACTCCCAATCCATGACTTTCATAAAAGTGACAACTATCTAGATAATTTTGTGTTTCTTAGTATCATTAATGACTTCATGATCTTTATAACAGGTTTGCCATTTTGCAGACCAGCTAACACTATTAGACTGTATTTATGTATTTTATAGGAATTTTACTAGCAATGCCAACTAAGTGTGTTAGGCAATTTTTAATACGTTACATTTGAAGACTCAGTATGTAATACTTGGCAGCTGAAAAACATTTGCTCTTGCAGTGCTTGTAGACTGCTCTTGCCAAACCTGTAGTTCATAGACTTGTGTTACATGTAAGGAAAACAAGATGAGTGAAGCTCTGATTTTTCATTTAGGGAATCTAGATTATTTTCCCATAGTCATAAATTAATATGAACTTCAGAAATGAAGCTGTATCCAGCTGCTGTAGAATTTTTCTTGCCTTTTACATAGAGTGTATATAGAGCTTTCATTAGCTGAATAAAGTTCCTGTAGTACTGTATAGTATGAAAAATAGTAATAAAAATGTTTGCTGAATAACTAATTTTACAAAATGCATGAAGGTGAAGTTCTTGATAAATGGTTCTAAGATGGATTTTCAATGCAACTCTTTGATGTAGTTGATATGATCTTGATTTCTGTGAATTACATGAATCACAGCAATTTTAAACCTTTTTTTTATAGCCTTACCTGAACCCATCCTTCCATCCCTCCAAAAAAATTACCCAGTAAGTGTTTCTTACAGATTTACTACATCATATATGTGTGTGACACTGCTTATTTAAATATATGAATTCTTAACTATCTCTAATGAATTAAGTGGAATACAGTCAGTAGGTCAGGCCATTGAAGTGCTAAAACTGAGTGCGAAAGAAATTATTTGCTGCTTTTGATAATTTCTTTAGTGAAAATTCTGTTATGTATGGGAAGATTCCACATACAGTTAGAAGGAGGTGCTAATGAAACCACTGACCTAATTCTCTTTATGCTGGCCTGAAAATATCCCTGTGTCAGCTGTAACTTTCTGATTCGTATTTCTTAATGTGTTAAGTAGCGCTTTTTCATCCAACTCTGGTGCTTCAGAACTCCATGCCCTCCCACAGCTGTTTAGTTGCCTGATATTTCTGTGTGCAGAGAGTGATACATGTTTACTCAGGAAAGTATTTGACTTCTGTCCCACAAGAAAACACCTTTTTGGGACTTCACTGTTTTATCCAGATCATACTCTCTTCATTTCTGGAGAACTCAATGAATCAGTATGCTTTGATCCCTCCAGAATCAGGAGTATTATTAGTGAGATTTAATCCAAGAAAAATTATCTAGAAGTAAGAGCTGCCCTCCTAAATATTTGTCTGTGCACAAAAGCGCTATGGCTTGAAGTAGTTTTATGCTGTAATTTATTTACAGAAACTCCTTAGTTCCTTCCTCCTTACCTTTCTTCTCATGTGTCACTTCTAAAATTTTTCTTTCTTCATAGTTGACATAGTTTGGTGTTCCTGTCTGCGTATGGGTTTTTTAAATAGACTGCTGACAATTGTGCTGAGCTAGTATCAGAAAGCCATTCTGTCTTTTGCATGTATTTCCTATAATGCTGAAATGGGAATATTTAATGACACTGTGCATCAGGGAGAAAATACTGTGGTGTCAGCCATTTTGGGTAATTAGGGTAATTGAGATGCAGAAGAAAGCATTGAGCAATAATTCACTGCAGTTTTATTTCTGTGTTGTAAATCTACTTAGGGATACCTGTGATATATTTTTATGGTCTTTATCTTTTCCTCTGATTTTTTTTATGGAACTCTTTATCTTCTGGCTCTTGCATTGGGAGTGCTGAAAAGCATTTGAAACCATGTTTCATTTCATGTACACTGAGCATTATCTGATAGGTTTTTGAATTGCTAAATTTGCTAATTACATTTCCTTAAAGCTCATGTGCTGTAGTATTCTAATTTTTGTCCAGTATGTTTAGAGAAAATTGTTAAGAACTGGCACCTTTTGACTCATCTGTAGTTATAATCCAGACATTTATATTTGTAGTGTTTGAGCTGCTTAGAGGCCTTCAGAACACTATAGAAATATTAATGCCTTAAATCATTAAAGCAAACATATACAATACCATAAGCTGAAAAATCCAATGAATTTGTACTAAATACAAAGTCTTATCTTGCGTTGTGTGAAAATGGTAAATCACTTGCAGTGAGCACTGCTGTTAAGAATTGTATTTTTACCCTGTTCTGATATAGATTATATTTGATTTTGTTGTGCCTTTTAGTTATCTTACATTTGGATAATGGACTAAATATTCTGGGACTGCTAACAAAATTAAAAGAATAATTTATATGTGCTTACTATAAAAGCAAATTGCGAATGTGATTTTGGTGTACTGTCTCCATTAGGAATATAGTTAAATACTTAAAAATCATGAAACTTAAAATTTCTGAATACTGCTATTTTGAAGGAATTTAAAATGAAAAATGCAGCAAAATTATTTTAGTCTTGTGGCTTGCAGTAAGGCAGATGTCTGTATCAAAAAAACCCATATGTTTTTCTTGTGGTTGTAGCTGGTCAGAGTTGTCGCCATACTAAAACTACACAAACGTACTGCATCTCCCCTACATACACCTACCTACAGTTTTTCAAAATCAAATCTGCAGCTCAAATACTTCTGGGATCTGGAGGAAACTGCTTGCTTTAAATTGTTGGTACCATATGGGAGAGACATGCTTACATTGAGGAGGAAACAAAAGACAAATTCTGTGTCTCAGTATATCCCTACTGCAACTGTGAAGGGTGAAAAGTCCTGGAAGGCCACCAGATTTGCCCAGTTTTGCATTCTGTTGCTATGGGGGAGTCTCTGGCTGGCACCAAGCTGATGTGTTTTGCAACCACTAGTTTAGAGAGAGTATCAGACCATATCAGATGTGGGGCTATATTCTGTGGCTTCCCTTGCCCCGGCCAGATAAGGTATATAACAATAGCCCACAAGGTGTGTTCATTAGTTTCAGTGTCAGGAAAAAGACTTTGGGGTCCCTTTTTCTGGGATGTCTTAAAATAAAGGATAGCTCATTTATATTTGTTGCTCAATCATATCCTGAATCTACTTTCCATCTCTTAAAACAGCTTGAGGCAAAGACCCAGTAAGTGAAATAGAGACTAGTTTTAATAGAAGCTGAATCTTTTGCCTTCTAGAGCAAGTTAGGAAAAGAAAATGTACTTTGAAAGATGCTTTGTAATTCCATTTTTTTAGCAACCTCACTTGCATGCGGAATCTGTAAGCTGTGCCTTGTTTTATTTATCTAGTTATTCCCTGAGTCCCTCTGGCAGGAAGGAAAATACTGTTATCATTGTTTTACAACAGATGAATGGAGAGGAGTTGAAGCTAGTGGATTGTCATGGGTTGTCGTGGCAAAGCAGAAAAAAGTTTCTAGGTATCCCACAGCTGGTCTGACCTCTTGTTTACTGCACACAAACTGATTGCTTTGTTAAGAAATTATCTTAAATTACGTTTTTGGTTATTGATTTATTAAATATTGGTATGTCTTGACAGAAGTTTTCATTAAATCTTCTCCCTGCTCAATTTTAAGTAGTAATTACTTTGGTTTTACATGTAGAACTTTCTAATACAGTAATAGAACTTCTTACATAACAATTTTTCTGTATTTCAGAAAGATGAAATGCTGGGTTTTGCCTTCTATATGGGGTGATCAGCAACTCACAGTGCTTAAAAAAGAAAAATCTACTAACAGAATCACTAACGTGATTAATACATTGTTACAGTTACTGTTAATAAATGTTATTTTCTTACAGAAAAGTAATATCCATTATGCCTTCTATTTTGCAATACTTAGTTGTCTTTTCAAGACCAGCTTTCATAGTGACGTAACCACTAAACTGAGTGGAAATGTGAATTATTTATATGTGTTTCTCAAACTAGGTGGCTGGGGATTTTAATGGCTAGCTGCAATAGACTGTATCCTGTGTTTTTACTAGAGCACATGTCTAGAGTAATACACTTGTACTTTTTGAAAGCAAAAGCCTTTCTGAGCAAGGCAAATTTTGATTTGACTGATGTCTTATTGCCGGCCAGTAAAAAAATAGCTTATTCGTTTTTATGAAAAATAATTAAATAAAGTCTAACTTCCTGGCTGCTGAGGATGTCAACCTCACTGCAGCGGCAGAATTTTTTTGCAATTCAGAAGTTCTCAGGCACTTATATATTCAAAGTGTTAAAAAATTAATGTTGTTCTCCTTTTCTACTGCCTCCAAACATTTACTTACTAGTCTTAATAGATATCTGCTGTAATGATATCTGCTAGGCTTCTGTTTTGTATTTTTTGGAGGTCAGTGGCCTGTTTTCTTCTTCCCTTCCTCTCCTCCCTTGTATGTTTCTTCATCAGGTGATATACTGCTAATGCCACATTCAATTGTTGTGACTACCGTAGCTTTCTGTGGGAATGGGCAAGGAGTGACTTTCACTGTAGTACCTTTCTGATTAACTTCAGGGTAAAAACTGTATATACTGTGTGGCATAGGAACAACTGTTCCCTTTCTAGATCTTTGTAAGCTGCGCATGTGCTTTTTATGTCTTGTGTTTCCGTTGTTTCAGTGTCTTCTGATGAGCTGTAAGCTGTTAAGTTCTGCTCTCTGCTAACTAAAATAATGTTTTATATGTAGCATTAATATAATTAATCTCTGCAATGTATGAGATCAAACTGAAATTTTTTATCTCTAGAAAAATGTCTTTTTCGCCCCCAAAAGATGTTGCACAAAGTTCCAGGAAGTTTTTCTGGAGCTGGCAGAAGAGGATGGGAGTCTCAGACTTTCCAGTCCTACTGGTTTGATCACTAACAGAACTTTTTGCAGGGGAAGCACTGCTAGCTGTGGACATGGAAATATTATACTGTGTAGTGCTTCTAGTGCTATTCTACTACTATAAAGTTTGAATCATGCCTGATACTACTCCTAGACATAACAAATGAATGGGTGGAGAGGGGAAAGGAGATACAGTAATGAGTGAACAAGTTCCTAAATTTACATAAATGTGTTTCTTCATGTGAATGTACAGTTTGCTCCTGTGTATCTTGAGTTCATTTTCAGTAAAATACACAACATTGTTGTAAAATGGTATTAAAACCAGGTATTAGGAAGCTATAAAAATTGCTTCTCTAGCAAGAGGAGGTGTATTTTCTTCTGTGTACCTGAGAAGAACCTAAAGGATGCGATAGGCACAAACAGCAGGGCAGTTCTAAATCAACGTTTATTTAGTCTTGCATAGATTCCTTTTTAAGCTGGCAATGGTGCCTTCTTTTCATAGCAAACCTGATTTTTTCTTATCCCCATCATACCCACCCTCATTGTTTTCCCCCACAGAAAAGCATACCTCAGCTGTAGTGAAGCATTCTGTGTATTCAGGTGTTTCGTATAACTTCACAGTTGGGATTTGTTTTTATTCTTGGCTAGAAGAAGTGCTACCTGCAGTCTTTATGCTCATTATGCAGGAGGATGCAGGTTCATTTTTTTAGCCAGTGGGTTTCATAGGCAGTTTTTAACTCTGTGCTGTGGGAGAAATGTCAGGCCTTCGCTTTGGATTGTTTCTGTACTTCAGTTCAGGTATGAGAAATTGACAATAGGTGTATTATCTTCGCCTACCTTATCTCAGCTAACAGCAGTCATCTCAGTACAGGCTGCCTTACTCAGCTTCTGCTCTTGTGCAAGTCCAGTTCAAAGATTCTCCCATGTTAAAATTCTTTAGTAAACAGAAGTGAAGGGATAGTCTTGCATGTTCCTATGCAAGATGATTCTACCTGAGTTCAGAGGCAGTAACTAATATTCAGTGGAGCAGAAGAGAAGTAGTCCTTGGCATATAAGTTGTCCTTGAATTTCTAGTAAGCAAGTGATAGGAAGCTTTCTTATTGTGAAAAATACATGCATCTGGGTTAAGGCTTTGAGTGTGTGTGTGTATAAATGTATATATATGTACACTCTGATTTTATTTTGACAGGAATGTTTTGATTCTACTATGCAGTTGCATCTTGTTCATCAAGCTCCACGTACCATTCCTCCTTACATCTCAAAAAATGAATCGAGCCTTGGAGATTTGGTAATAGGCTTCTTCAAATATTATGCCACAGAATTTGAGTAAGTAATAAGCTCATCTTAGTGGTTTATAAGATGTGAAACTTTGATTCCTTTTATTCAACGTAGCAACACTTTATAACCCTTGAAGGGAAAAAAAAGCAGCAATGCAAGAGTGGTAAGTGAGAGAGAAGAAATGGGTGGAAAGACTAAATGACAACAGGAATGCTGGTAAAGTCTGACAATCTCTGCTTAGCTAGGCATGCTTTCCTGTAAAATAGGTGCCAAAAGTTAGAAAGCTTTGTCCTTTAAAAATTGCTGGGGTTTGTTATATTACACTATCCTATAACTGCCTATCCATGTGTGAGAAAGATGTATTCTTAGTTGTCATTTAATGTATCAATTGTGATAGGAATTATTTGGACCTTAATGGCTGTGCATGTCTTTTGTTACCCTGCATCAGTGGAGGTAACTGGCCAGGTGGCTCCTTGCTTTGACCAGAGTAAGTCTCTGTAGGCCTCATCTAGTGAAGAATTCTTCCGTGTATAGTTGTTTCACTCACATTATTTCACTCACATTATTTGCTAGAATCTGAGTTTAATTTTGACATTTGGACTTCCTTAGATAAGAGGAGGAGAAGCTGCAGTTGTGAGAGCATCTGAGAAAGCCTTAGGTTACAACTGTTTTGCCTAGTTGTCACTCATGTATTTCTGAATTTCTTAGAAAAACTGATAGTTATATAAAATATCAAATGGTTGTATCTCAATCAGCTTAAAGATTTTCTAAATAACTTATTTCTGAGGCAGTTGGTTCACGAATGGTGCTGTTCTGTGTATGTGCATCATCTCCATTTCTTGGAAGGTGGACAAAACGTAATTAGATACTCCTGTTTTTTGAAGTGTTCATATTTTACTTTAATATAAGAAGTGAAAAATTATAAAATCATTAAAACATTTCTGGAGTGTGCATCACATGTGAAATACGTAAGCTAAATCTGTATGGCCTGAATTAATTCATGAACCAGCTGCATTTTGTGCATGCTTAAGCTTAACTGAGGGATTTTTAGGTAAGAGATTTTCTTTCAATGATCTCTGCAGATAAGAAAATGGTCTTTTGTCATAAATGTTTCTCCTGAGTAACTGTCTTTTCAGCTGTCAAGAGGCAAATGACAAGACAGAGCTGGAGGGTAACCTCAGATTCTTAATTCATGTTGGACACTACATGAATGCTTTACTACTGTACTGTACAACAAGCTGTTAATCTTCTCATATATGAAAGTAAATCTCTTTTCCACTAAGGAAGAATTTTCTGGTTTTCCTGTGCAAAGTAGCAGAGATGATCTGGTCTAATTGCAGGAAAAATACCTAGTTCGACTTCTGTGGGTTTGTGTGCTTGTGAACATAGTCAAGACCAGATTTCTGTATAAGTTGGTGGCTGGTCCAGAAAGACCTCATTTATATCTGCAGTTAGACAGGATATGCTAAGACATGTGCAGATCTAAGTATTATTGTAATTATTATAAATCAGGAAAAAGTATTACCTAATTTTTTTATAGATGCACAGAGGAGCTTCTGGGTAAAGCAAAGCTTGAAAAAGTAGGTAGTGAACATAGGATAGTTGCTGATGTCAAGGGAAGAAAATGTTTCAAAGAACAACTGAATAAAAAGAATATCAAGATTGTTCTTCTAGTGTTCAGTATCTGTTAAGTATTTAAGCATTTCACTGGTGATACTCTGGTAAAAAGAAAAAAGAAAAGAAAAAATACAAGTAAAAATAGCCATTAGAATTCCTGTGTTGAAAATACTACTACATAGCTGAGAAGTCATTTGAGGAAAGGATGCACCCAAGGCGGCAGCCTATATTATTTTTAACTCTCTCTGCTACAGAAATAAAATTTAGTCAGGTGTACTGTTTATTTGTGTAGCCCTAACAACTATAAATCCTGTTTGAAAGGAATAGGGTTGATGTCTTGAAGGTAGTAAAATTCCTTGTAGTTTCATTGACCGGAGAAGACAGATTAGTGTACTATAGTGTACCATAGGGAGGAGCATGAACATGGTGCTTAAAATGTGTTGTGTGTGTGATAGCCAGCCAGTGAAAGCAAAAGTAGTGTCATGCTAGCCACATGATCTGATACATTCGCTTTGAAGTTGCTGATGGAAACAACAGTACAAATGAGAATGAGGGTAAGAATTAAACAGACAGAATCACAGAGTTATAGAAAATGCTGAGTTGGAAGGGACCCATCAGGATCATTGAAGTCCAACTCCTGGCCCTGCACAGGATCATCCCCAAGAGTCATATCATGTATCTTAAAACATTGTCCAAACATTTCTTGAATTCTGTCAGGCTGGTGCTGTGACCACTTCCCTGGGGAGCCTCTTCCAGTGCCCAACCACCCTTTGGGTGAAAAATATTTTCCTAATATCCAACCTAAACCTCCCCTGACTCAGCTTCATGCTGTTACCTTAAGTCCTGTCCCTGGTCATGAGAGTGAAGAGATCAGTGCCTGCCCTCCTCTTCCTCTCACAATGAAGTCATGAGAGCAATGACATCTCCCCTCAGTCTCCTCTTCCCCAGGCTGAGCAGACCAAGTGACCTCAGCAGCTCCTCATACAGCTCTGCCTCAAGGCCGTTCGTGATCTCTGTGTTAGGACACTCTCCAATAGCTTTATATCCTTGTTACACTGTGGCACCCAAAGCTGCCCCCAGCACTGGAGGTGAGGCTGCCCCAGAGCAGAGCAGAGCAGGACAATCCCCTCCCTTCCAGGCTGGCCATGCTGTGCCTGATGCCCCCCAGGACAGGGTTGGCTCTCCTGGCTGCCAGGGCACTGCTGATTCATGTTCAACTTGCAAATACGCACAGGGCTCTCTTAGTTCTGGTTATCATGGAAGAACTAGTGTTTTACTCCAGAGTGAGCTGAATATTTTGTTTGCTGTAATCAGTAATTTTTAAGTGTTTTTTTTCCCTGTGAAAAATTTACTAGTGCCATTATGCACTGAAATTTTGAGATTCTATTTCAGACATTGTGATTCTATTTCAGACACTGTTAAATTAGGCTATATTTATATGATCTCCACTAGGCCACTGAACTTTTCCAATCGGACTGTAATGTGTTTGATGAAAAGATTACTACAGAAAATGTGATTTCAATTTTCGTAAAAGTGATTTATGTAGGCTCCTGTCTGTGGATTAGGATGCACTACCAGGTTTGATACACAGAAACTGTTTTGCTGAATGAACAGCATGCAATCAAGAATGATCAGATCATATGTGAAGATCATAATTTTGAGCAGAATGAGTCATTGAAACCACCTGCCTACAATGTTTAACTGCTGATCTGTTTTACATGTAATGGTCAGGAAGACAGGAGAGGATGGAGATATATTGTTTTAAACTTCTCCCTGACTCTAGCAAAGACTATTAGGTATTTTGGTTAAAATCTGTGGTTTATTTTCTTGATGTAGGACAGGATGGGCCAAAAGAGTACAACAAAGGAAGAAACATCCTATGCAGTCCTGCGTAGGTCCTTGTGCTGTATTTATTTTCCCTTACGCTTTTAAACAGTTTTATTTACTTAGACTATAAGATGTTTCAGAAAATTGTTTATTGCCATGTGTTTATACAGTAGCCTTTCCACAGTCCTATTCTGAGGTTTTCAGTGCGTCCATAAGAAGTAATTTTTGTACCCCTTCATCCCTGTCCCCAAAGACGAGTTTGGAAATTTCTGCATACATTGGAATAATACACCTTATATGACAAAACTTGTTTTGCCTTCATGGTTGTATAATTACCTTGCCATAAGAGTTCAAGTCTGTGTAATGCTTCTTATGATACATCTGGCTACAGTTATGACTTTCAGTTTATTAATTTCATTTTAACTTTAACTATTTAAAACTGTCTGCTGATTACACAGTGAATGTGATCAAGTAAAAAAAAATTGTAGGTGTTCTACAAAGCAAGTATTTGGAAACTGGTCCATGTTTACCAGTCACTCTGAAGGAGGTGTCTGATTTCATTTCTGCAGCTGTGAGTGAAGGCAGCAGGTTTTCACTTGACTCTCTCCTTACAAAGTGAGACCTTGAAGCAAGGCATTGCTCCCCCCAATTTATTGCTAGGAAAGCTAGAGATTGTACTTTGTGATTACTTCCCTTAAATTTACTGTTGCAAGTTAAGTAGCAGTTGAGATCATTGACTGATCAGTGTTTGGTGGACGTGGTAGAAGCTTGGTTACGTTTTAATGACAAAATATAAAATTGCAGTGAGAAGTTGCTTGCAGCTCTTTTTGTCTTAAAATTGGTCAGGTAATAAAGGGATATTTTTAATACTATGTTGAATTAAATGTTTGCAACTTGTACCCATCTAATACAAGTGGCTTTGATTTTTAAGAATGCTCTGGGAAAGATAAGTGTTTTCTTTATGCTGGAAATGCCTGGTCTCTTTCTTTCAAATAGTTGCCTTCTCCGTGAAGGTCACATACCTAATGCAGCCAGTGACAACAGAAATAACTGATAATTGAAATAGCTATTTAAATGGCATTGTTAACTTATAGATTGAAAATACGTGCAGTGAGAATATCTGCTTTGTGTTGGCAACAATTAAGTTATTACATGCAAGCCAAAGTGGTTAAAATTGACACACAAATAATTTGCTAATCATAATTAATTTCTAATTCGGTATGATTTTGTTCCCAAGAGAATTTTGTGAGTCTATCAGATAAAGTAGTTGTTTTCAAATTTCAATAAAAGGCTTGTTAAACAGAAAGAAATGCCACTTTTTTATTGCTTTTTGCTTAAGCAGTGTATTATAAATGGGGTTTTTTTTGGTTTTTTTGCTGAGGGATCAACTATAGCCTAGGAAAAAAGGAATTCAGGAGAAGAACTACTGTTTCAAGCGAAACAATACTGCCTGCTTAAACCAAATATGCATCAAATACTTCAATGTATGACTTCTTCCGCACCCCACGCCCCCCCCTCCGCCTGGGTCTCTGATTTTTAAATAAGCTTTTAGAAAAAACAAACTGTAAGCTTCTGCTTGCAACCAGTGTTCTTGAGCTGCAGTTTAAGCTTGTTTGAAGCTCTAAGCACAGGGTTTTTGTATTTTGGTTGTGTGTGTGTGTTTGGGGTTTTTTGAGCAGTTCATCTGAATTAAGCCTGTGTTGATGGGCTGTTATTAAAAGACATGATAGGAAAGTATTGGATGGTTCACATTGTTTCTAATTCTTGCAAAAGTAGTCCACCATGGGAATTAGGGAGAGGAAGGAAAATGGGTTAGGGTGGAAGCTTTAGTTTACATTGAATGCTAGAAATGATCATCATTTTTACTAATTTTCTAAAGAATATATCAAGAGAAATCTAACTATACACACTGAGGTATCCTAAATCTCTTCATGTGCTGTGTCCTGCATTTTTTTAAAAATAAGCCCTATTCATATTTTTAAATGTACATGTTCAGCGGAAGTACAGTTATTCAAACAACTGAATTCTATAAGTGGCTTTAATCAGGAGTTGTATCCAAGAGAATTACAGTAATGGATTTTTAGCTGTCTTATCATCACTGACTTTATGGAGTTACAACAATGGATCTGTGGTTTAGGGAGGACAGAGTACTTCCAAATTTAACTGACAAATTATAGACAGTGTTTTAATTTACAGTTGCTGTTTACAGATTTACTGCAGGTGGTTGATGTACCCTGCCCAGCTCCTCCGTGAGGTGCACATAAGACCCATACAGCTGGTAGCATATTGCCCCGCTATTTCTAAGCCTCATTTAGTCAAATACATGATGATGTATTGGTGATCCAGGTGTTTCACTGCTGTGGTAGCTCCTTGGTTTACAGAATCACCAAGATTAGAAGAGACCTTTAAAATAATCTAATCCAACTGCCAATGCAGCACTACCATAATCATCCTTACAACATATTCCCAAGCACCACATCCACACACCTCTTGCACATTTCCAGAGATGGTAATTCCGTCACTTCTCTAGGGAACTTGTTCCAATGCCTGTCCACTCTTTTAGTGAAAAATCTTTTTCTAACATCTAATCTGAACCTCCCCTAGTAAAATATAAGGCCATTTCTTCTTTTTCATGAGACATTACAGAAGAGATCAACCCTCACCTGGCTACAAACTTCTTGCAGTTGTAGAGAGGGATGAGGTCTCCCCGACTGTCCTTTTCTCAAGAATAAAAAAACCCATTTCCATCAGGCACTCCTCATAAGACATGTTGTCTAGACTCTTCCCCAGCTCCATTGGCCTCTGGGCAAATTTCAGCATGTCAATGTGTTTCTTGTAATAAGGGACTGAAAACTGAACACGGGACTCAAGCTGTGGTTTTATCATGGCCGAGTACAGGGGGACAGTCCCTGCCCTGGTCCTGCTGGCCACACTATTGCTGATCCAGGCCAGGATGCCATTGAACCTCTTGGCCACCTGGGCACACCCTGGCTCATGTTCAGCTGCTGTCACCAGCACCCCCAGGTCCTTTTCCTGGCCCCAGCCTGTGGCACTGCCTGGGGTTGTTGTGACCCAAGGGCAGGACCTGGCCCTGGGCCTTGTTGAACCTCACACCATTGGTTTCAGCCCATGTTCCAGCCTGTCCAGATCCCTCTGCAGAGCCTTCCTGCCCTCCAGATTGGGAGGCCCAGCTTGGTGTGACCTACAAACTGATTGAAGGTGCACTTGATCCCCTTGTCCAGGTCATCAGTGAAGGCATTAAACAGGACTGGCCCCTTTACTGAGCCCTGGGAACAGCACTGGTGACTGATCACCAGCTGGATGTAACTCCACTCACCACCACTCTCTGGGCGCAGCCATACAGGCAGTTTTTTACCCAGTGAACAATGCACCTGTCCAAGCCACCAGCTGTTAATTTCTCCAGCAGAATACTGTGGGAAATCAAAGCCATCTGTCCGTGCAGACTACATCCACAGTTCTTCCCTTATCCACCTTGTCACAGAAGGAGATCAGGTTGATCATTCAGGATCTGCCTTTCACAAGCCCCTGCTGGCTGGACCCAATCCCCTAACTGCCCTGCATCTGGCATGTGATGATGCTCAGGATGAGCTGCACTCTTTAGTTAAGAGCAGCTCAAAGGTGGCTGGGTACGCAAGAACATAAAACTCAAAGTGGTTTTTTTTTGCTTCCATTACATTTGGCATATTGTTGTGCCGAACATCGTAGAGATGGTGGCTCATCATGCAGACTGTCCTGTAATCTGCCTGCTGTTCCTGTTCAAATGTAATTTCCTGGTTTTGTTATTGTACAGCTGCCTGCAGAAAGTGGTAGAGAGTTGTTGTACTTGCAGATCTAAAATTCCGCATATATAAAGTGTTGAAACTTTCTAGTAATAGGTTCTTTGCACCAGGAAGGCCTATGAGCTAGTTATTTCTACATATCTTTATACTATTGAGTATTTTTTATGGAATGCAGTATGTGACTTGTTTGCACTTATTCCTTACATTTCTTTTCTTCACACAGAAAATTCCGAAAAATTTGAGTCTATAATGTCTTTTGAACTTAGAAATAAATGTGACAATGAAAATGTAGTTTGACATTGTTAGTTGAAAAAATTATTCTATTGTGACTGTATGTTACTCATGCATACCTGTGATGCTCTGTTTTGGAGATGCTTTTTGAGCTTCTGTTAGTGGGAAAATTCTCTTGTTTCCTACCCATGATGTTAAACTAAATTACTCATTATTATAAAATGCTATGTTATCCAGGCTTATGACATTGCAATATGACAATTTTTTAAATGTAAATGGATACTCTGAATTTAGAACTAAAAGTTAAAATTTTTTGCAAATTGTTTTCCTTTTCTTTAGCTGGAGCCATCAAATTATTTCAGTTCGTGAGGGCAAGGCTATTCCAAGACCTGATGGTACTGAGTGGAGAAACAAATTTATTTGTATAGAAGGTAAAATGTGAAGCTGCATTATAATTTTGAACTGTTAAGGCATTAAATACATAAATCTATCAATTAGATTTTACCTTGGTTGTGTTTTGAGAAATATATTGCATGTGTGCATTATGTAGAGAAAGAAGTTTAACTAATGTAAATAGTTTGGAAACAGTCCAGTCAAAAACATTTGAGAAGGAAGCTTTAAGTTCTATACTGTTTAAAAATAGTACTCCTGACCTTTTCTTCAAGAGCACTCATTGCCCTGTTACTTTTGGAACAGGGATTAGGACCTTGATAAGGAATGGCGTATTTGCCAGTAGTGCTTGTTTTTCTGCTCCAAGAGAAAATAGTTGTCAGTTTTGCCAAGTTTGAGCTTCTGAAAAAACAGAACAGGTACATACTCCAATTACTCTCAAAGAATATTCTTTGTTCTAGAAATGTTCTGGCATTGCAAGTCCTAGCAGTGACCAGGTTTTGCGTATGTTGATCCCTTTGTGGCTACTACTTTTGACTGGCTTGTGAACATAGACTTTGTGCAGAGACTACATGATGCCTTCCAGAACTGCAGGGTAAACTCAGGTTACCTGTTGCGGGAGTTGCAGGTCTCAGCTGTCAGTGTAGAACTGGGCAGGAGCACTATATATGCAACCTGATTCATGTGCTAGTGACACCTTTCAGCTGCCATGGGTTATGTACATGGAGAAGATCAACAGGTAAGCGTTCATAGGAGATGAAGCTTGCACTAAGAAAAGAGAAGATTATAGACCAAGAGAAAGATCGAGACATTAGGAGAATGAAAAGAGAAGCACGGAAGGGACTGAGAGTTGCTGTGTAACTGGAAACAGTTGTCATAAAGGGAAAGGTGGCCTGTGCCCTGGCTGCAAATTAATGGAGGCTGTTAGGATAAGGATATTAAGGGTTCAAGTGTCAGGAGGAAACAGGAATAGAACTTGAACAGGAGACAAATGGTATGGGGAAAGTTGTTAGACACTGGAAAGGTTTTGCTGGGGGAGGAGGAGAATAAGGCAGAAGTCCTGTGGCTGGACAGACATTCTTCAAGATTGTTGTGGTTTAGGGCTGGACTATGTACATAATTGACTGCATTTGTGCTCCTCTGTGCACAGAGTCACCTTCAATCAACTTCATCTGCTAGTGAAGTTGGTTATTTTGTGGCCCAGAGCTCACCAAATTGGCCATGATCATATGAATGTCAGTGTAAAGTGACATAATGAGATTCCTGTCCTTTATTGGACTCTTTGGGGAAAAACCAACAGTTACAGGAGAAGAAGAACACACTGAAATATGGTTGCACTGGGCTCTGTAGTCTTAGAGTTGAGAAATGTGAGAATTAAAGAATCTGCACAGCTGAAATGATTCAGGATAGCATAGTGGGGCATTGCCAAGGCCCTGGTTGAATGTGGGAGGTGGAAATGCTGGGCAGCTATGTTTGCTGCTGTCACGTGATGCTGATTCATCATGTTGCAGGGCGTTATGTTTCAAGCTCTCAAGTATTTTATGGCATTACAAAGTGGGTGAATAATTAGGTTATATTTCTGCCAGGCTGGAAAACAGAATAAACATCAACATACAAAATAGATACTCTAGATTTTTCATTTAATTGTCTTAATTACATACAACTTTTCATTAATGCATTTGCATTTGAACTATTAAAAAAGGCAGAATTATCTATAGGTGACATATCTGATTCCTGCCTTTGTTCAGGACTTAGTGGGTTTAGCATTACATACCAAGTTTTTACTTCTAATTTGAGAGGGAAAAATAAAATTTCCTACTTTAATTCAAAGTAGGTTTCATGTTTATAACAGCTCTTAAGCTAAATTAGGTTAACAAGTCATGTAGATAAATTTCTGTGTACTTTGAGAAGAAGATTTCAAAAGATAGCTAAACATGCCAACATATTCTGTTTTCCAAGTCTTTGTCAAATTTTCCTGTTTGCAGAATAAAATTTCAGTCATTGGTATTATTGCACATATTTTAAAGTATCTAAAATATATTTGCTGATAGATTAGACAAGTCTGTGCCTGCAAGTTTCCACAGTTCTGCATGTAGTACTGTATTTAGACTAGCTCAAGAAAAATTGTGATCTGTTTCAAATGCTTAAGGCTGATTCTTGCCTGTAATTCTGCTGTTAGAGAAACAAATACAGTAAAGATGCTCTTTTCAGAGAGTTTAAAATATGATAGGCTTTTACCATGATGGGGATACAGACATACAAACAATCCTGCTTTTAGATAATATTTTGAACATTCATTGTCAGAAGCTCTAAACTGCTAGCAACTGTTTTAGTTTCAGTTTAAATCTTGTCTATATCAGGTAGTATCATATACTCTGCTGTTGAAAAAGGTACAGTGTGGAAAAGCGAGAGATGTGGCAGGTTTATGAGATAATTACATTGATAATCATTTAGGCAAATCAAATCAGAAGCCATCTAAGCTGCACCTGATTAATGCTTGTAGTTTCATGTCTTTCAGATCCACATGTTAAAAATTAATCAAAAAATTATTCCTCAGGGCTTGGCAACAGTTCTGAAGTCGTGTGATTTCTTATACTTTCATTTGGAAGAATGATCCTATTTAGCCTTTCCCTCAAGCATCAGTGTTAAAGCTGTGTTACTTTTTTTCTTTTCATATTTTCATCTCTTTGTATGAACAAAATAATTTATAATGAACTCTTACTGTCTTGATGGTTAGAAAATGTAGTGGTGTATAGAGTAGCTGATTGTAAAATTATTCTTGCTGTGGTTCAGGGAATCAGTTTGTCTTTTGACAGTCAGTAAATATGCAAGGAAGGGAAGATGTGAGTCAGCTTTTATGACCAGAGTGCCTTTTTTCCACAGATGGTTTCAGAAGATTGTACAGGTCAGCCCTTGTTGCTTTAAAACATAGATATATCCTGATTCAACATAAAGGTCCTAGCATTAAAAAAGCAGTAACTATCACATTCATGATACACAAATGAAATTATGTACTTCTTCATGTAGTAAGGGACATGGAGCTCTTAATTATACTAGATCACTCAAATAATGGGAGTGACATTAGAGGACTGTGTACGTTTTTATTTGATTGCCAGTTTTTGTTCTAATCTAAAAGTATAATGCATTCTAAAATAAAAGAAACCTGTCTGTAAATGTCCACTGAAAATTAGTTAGTCTGAAGGGACTCCTTTAAGAAAACTGCCAAATACAACATTTATTGAATGAAAAAATTTCTTTGTGAATTTAAATAGCTAGCAGAAATAAAAACCTAATGCCATGGAGTATGCGCTAAATTTGAAATTCCAGTCTTCATAAAGGTGCAAGCCCTTCTGGCGTCTGTTTAATGCTTTATTCGACTATACGACCTTATCTGAATAAAAGTAATCAATAACCAATTAGGAAAAAAAAATATACCTAATCTAACAAATACTTCTGTGGTTCTGTGGCCCTTAAGGTCTTGCATACATTCTGCCAGTGTGAAATATACAATGTTACTTAAGCAGTTCTCTAAGACAGAAAATACTATAAAATCTGTTTCATAGCACACTGTAATGCATAGTCTCTGCATTATAATTTTTTAGTATCAATTGTTTTAATGTTGGCAATGCTATCAGTAGCAAGAAGTAATTTTTTAATCTTGCAATTAAAAAAGTTCCAGACTATTAATTATGTTAGGAAAAAAAAGGGGAAACATCACATTAATTTGTAGTCATTTAGCAAGTAGAACTCCCAAATTGTTAATTTATGAACAAACATTGCAGAATAAGTATAAAGTGATAAAATATATTTTACAAGAGTTGGTATGTCTTATATAAAAAGTTATAGTAAATATTTTGCTATATTCTTAGTATTTCACTGAGAAACTGTTGAATAAGATGAATATAAAGTGAATAGTTCCAAGAGTCCCATGTGTAATAAATTTAAAAATATTTTAATATGCAACATCATATTGATAGGTTATCACATACTTTATTTACTTTTCACATACATTTTTACTGATGCATAAATTCAGCACATTCATAGAATGCTTCAATAGGTAATACCTGAGTTTATTATGAATGAGATTTTATTAGAGCATTTATAGAATCATGGAATGGTTTAGGTTGGAAGGGACCTTAAGAATCATCTCTTTCCAACTCCCCTGCCATGGGTAAGGACATCTTTCACTAGGCCAGGTTGCTCAGAGCCCCATCCAGCCAGGCCTTGACCACTTCCAGGGATGGAGCAGCCACAGCTTCGCTGAGCAGCCTCTTCCAGTGTCTCACCACCCTCACAGTAAAGAATTTCTCCCTAATATCTAGTCTAAGCTTGACCAATTCAGTTTAAAGCCATTCCCCCTTGTCCTGTCACTAAATGTTCTTGTGAAAGTCCCTCTCCAGTGCTCTTGAATGCCCCTTTTAAGTACTGGAAGGTGCTGTAAGAGCTCTCCAAGAGCCTTCTCTCCAGATTGAACAACCCCAGCTCTCTCAGTCTGTCCCCTTAAGAGAGGTGCTTCAGCCCTCTGACCATTTTTGTGGCCATCTCTGGACTCGCTCCAACAGGTCCATGTCCTTCCTGTGCAGGAACCCCAGAGCTGGACACAGCACTGCAGGTGGGGTCTCAGAGGGGCAGAATCCCCTCCCTTGCTCTTCTGCCCACACAGCTTTGGATGCAGCCCAGGACAGGTTTGGCTTTCTGTGCTGTGAGTGCTCATGGCTGGACCATATCCAGCCTCTCACCCACCAGCACCCCCAGGTCCTTCCCAGCAGGGCTGCTCTCAGTGAGATTATCTCCCAGTCTTTAATCATGTCTGGGATTGCCCCAGCCCAGGTGCAACATGTTACACTTCCACTTCTTAAACTTCATGAGATCCTCACGGGCCCAATTCTCAAGTTTGTCCAGGTCCCATTGGATGGCATCCTGTCCTGTTACGTCAACTGCACTGCTTAGCTTTCTGTCATCTGCAAACTCCTTGAGGATGTGCTCCATTCAGGGATTCAGGGCATTCCGATAATTCAGGGTTCAGGGTTGTTGGTATTTTTTTTCTTTTTTTCCTTTTATTTTTTAAATTGGTTTGTTTGTTTGTTTGTTTGGTGTTTTTTGGGGGGGCAATGTTGTTAATTTTTTTGTTGTTGGGGGTGGTGGTTTGTTTTGTTGGTTGGTTAGTTTAGTTTGGTTTTGGTCTGGGGTTTTTTTGATAAGTGTTATGTAGAACAAAAGCTTGAGAACCAAAGTGGAATTTGCTACTTCAAACACTTTTGGGAAGCAGTGATATGCTTGACCATACTTGGTTAGTGGAGACAGCCTAATTCTATATATTTTAACAGTTTTAATGTCTATGTTTGATATTGCAGAGCCCTTTGATGGGACAAATACTGCTCGAGCTGTACATGAGAAACAGAAGTTTGATATGATCAGAGGGGAATTTACACAGGTAAAAAAGTACATCTCATTTAATTTTTCTGGTCACTTTGTTTTTCAAGGTAGTTATACAAATGCTGGTCATTAAACCTGCCTGTTTCTGATGGTTTATGATTTGTACTATAAGTAATAAAAATGTGAGGTTTTTTAAAATACGTGGAAAATTATTTCATTAGAGTATTCATTAATGTCTGCCATTAAACTTCTTTCTCTTTGATTTAAACCCTTTCTCTTAGACTTTTTTGTGCCTATAAAATTGTAACAGTGGTTAATAGCTTTAAAATTACAATTTTGTCTTCATTCATTATTTTTTCCTACATGTATTTGACTAGTAATAGATAATGTTTTATACTTCTTACTATCCCTTTTTAAAATAAATATCACCACCAAAATAATGGGGTTTTGCTGATTTTTGTCAACTTACTTAAATGGGTACTTTTCTTTATGGAGACCGAAATCATAATTTTAGAACGTGAATAGTTCAAACAGGAACTTTCACTGTCCCAGTGAGGAGAGGAAAAGACTGTTTGAAACAAGGAAAAATTTAGACCTTGGTTAAACATCCTTTTTCTGAAAATCTTTGCTACCAACTCTCTTTTATGCTTTTCTCCTGTTATAGGCATTGCATTGGAATTGCAACTGAAATTCTAGTTCTGAGATCTAATTCTGAGATATCTGACTATTTGTTAATGTAGTTAGGACTAAGGATTAGTGCATGGAACTGGCTTCTGGCTTTAACCAGTTAAGACTCCCCTATTAAGCTGTCCTTGAAGGTTCCTGTTTACTCCAGTTATTCAAGATTTCAACTATCTTGAAGGTTTCTCCATAAAAAGTAATTCAATGCCAGATACTTGGAATAAGGCAAATACTTATAAGAGATACTGTAATCAGAAAAGGATAACATTTTCTTTGTAATTCTGTTCAGAAGTGTTCAGTAGTTCTTTTATTTAACCGTGTTAGCATACAAAATACTGAATGGTTCACATATTTCTACATAAAATAGTTGATTTTTTCAGTCTGCTGAAGTCACATTTACAAAGTAGTTTGGGCTCTCACTGTGCGGTGAAATCAGAGTAAACTTCTCTTTTCAGAGTTTTCAGTTAACAAAATTTGTTTCAAACCTGTGTGGTTTTCTGAAAAATATAAAAGCTGATGTTTGATCCTAGCTGTCTGTAAACCATATACTAGAGTGATACAGCCCTGAAAAAATGTCCTTTTTACCAGGTACCGTAAGAATGACAGTTGCCCTAAAAGTGCGAGTACTTTTTAATATCTTGCAGTATTTTTTAAGAAGCTTAAGGAATCTGTTTTGACATTGAGAGAATTGTTCTTCCTGTGGTTTTCATGACACATTGGAGGTTAAATGACTTCTGTGTAAACACAGGAGGGTCTGCAGTTCTTCGCAGGCGCACGGCCTAACAGATGTCCTGAAATTCACACTAGAACATAGAAGAAAGTTGAAATAACCTAATTTAGAGATACAACTAAGTACTGGAAATGACAATGCATTATATCATTTATCAGGAACTTTGACATGTGTGAATTTGAGACAATTATTTTGCAGTTAGAATACCAGCGTAATGCTTAAATATTGTTAACATCTCCATCTCCACAAATCCAGTCTGTTCTTGAAAGGCTTTAACTTCCTCATTAGTTTATTGCATTTTGTGTACCTTTTGGATTTTGCTTCCCTTAAAAAAATCCCAAAAACAAATGAACCAAAAAAACCTCAACCCACGACCTCTCTTTTCAAGAAGGGAAAAAATGTCAACTTTAATTTTGTAGAACTGTGATGCTTATTGCTTATAATGGTATTTAAGTTTTAATGGCAAAGATTATATAGCCTTTTTGTAAAAACCTTGTGGTTTTTTTTCCTCAGGCTTGGAGGTTATTACAAGACAAGAAAGACCTGAACTGTATATTACCTTTGAAAGCAGTCAAACAGAAAAGATAATCAGCTTCTTTCATTTTCCCTTTTTTTTGGATCCTGCTGAAATAAAGAACAGTGTCAAAATCAGGAGGCACTTACCCGATGGTTTTTATGACCTGTTTTTCTCTGTAAACTTTCGTTAAGAAAATGTTTATAAGGATGTGGCATATTTTATTATTGATATTTGTTAATACAGCTGTTCATTCAAAGATATGTTTTCTGAAAATGCTTGCATTGTTGACTTCTAGAAGAAACTCACAGCAAACAACAAGAATACATCTATTTTAAGGATAGTATGGGGATATACTGACTTGTTGCTTGCATGATCTCTGTAACCATTAACTGAGATTTAACAATGAAACACAGAGATTCAAAGTTAAACCATGTGCAAATCTGACTACGTCCTTAAGGCACTGTGCACTACCAACTTCTTGATGAGCAGAGAGCCTGTGCTTTACATCTGCTTAATTGCAGTAAGCACTTCTGCTCAACTTGGCACTTTCTAGTTTTATTTCACTTTTACTTGGAATAACAAGCAACTGTTTATGCAAATGAAGCTAGATTATGGTTGGTACTATTCTGAATATCAAGAGAGGTAATCTAAACTGGAATTTTCAATCAACAGTTGTACTATGAAGAAGATGAAATAAAAAAGCTCAGTTCAGTTGAATGCACATAAATGTTTCACATTCACACAGAGTAGGCAGGAAAATTTTTAGTGCTTCCTCTTACATATTTGAAGTAGTAGTGATGTCTATTTTGGAGAAAAAGACCAAATCAAAATCAAAACACCTCACATCAGTGCTAAAATAAGCTGGGCTTCCCATTTGATTTTGTGTAAATATTTGTAAATTGATCAGGCACTGTAAATTGAATCTAAATAAGTAATATTCCAAAAAGATTGCAAACCTTCTCTTAGACCTCCTGTAGGGCAATTTTCCCCCTCATATATTTGTTATTGAAGACCAATTAATTTTTACCACTGGTGTCAAATTTGTGCTTCCATTTTTTAAAGTTTAATATTTTATATGGTATCCAGTGGAATAAAATTTATATATGGAAGATACGGGTTATTTTTCCAATTTATGTTATTTTGTACAGCATATTTAAAATATTTCATATAATTAAGTAGAACATGAAATACCCCATGAGGTAGGACCCTTGTTGCAATTCATAAAAAATCTATCATGGCTATTCTGCGTCTGTGGGCAGGCAAAAGTTTGATTTATTGCATTCTCTAACAAGATTGCAAAAACCCTTATAACTGTAATATAACAAACATTATCACTTCTTGTGCAAACTTTTTACTTCTGGTTTATTTAGAAGTTCTAGGTACTGTAAACTGTATACCTGATGTCAGATTATTTCCTAAGCACTTCATCGTGGTCTAGTGTATGTAGAATTTTGACTTGTTTCTGTAATTGATTTTTCTTCTACAACTTAAACTGTCTTTAAGTTTCAATATGACTGTAGCAATCCACTGAAATGTTCTTCCTCCATGCATATGTTCACTCTCACTGCCCTTCCTCTATAGGATGGTGGACTTGGGTGTCAATGATAACATCCACTTTGATTCTCTTTATGTAAAATTGAAGCACAAGATTTTAGGACAGGATGATGTCTGGATTCAGAGATGCTGTACAAGCTTGAGGTAGATTCTGGGGATAGGAGGTGTTGGCTATGTCTTTTAAAAACGGTGCTGGCTGTATCTTTGTCTAGAAAATTTAAGACTTTCCCAACGTAGGATAGACATACATGTTCAAGTTGGTAAAAATATATTTAAGTGAGCTGAATGTGAGGAACAAAACTTTATGAAAGGCATAAAACTTTATTTGTTTGCATTGCATCACCTAAAGTGTCAACATTTCTTACACCTTAAATTAGTGCTTCATGTTTGAAACCACTTCTTCCTAAATGTTTTTTAAAAGTTAGTTTAAAAAATTGTGCTACCTCTGAGCAGTTCTGTAAATCGCCCTACCAATCCAGTGGTATTTTTAATACAAGTTAAGATCTTAACCACAATGGTCTATGTCTTTTATAAGAATCTTTTTGTGTTGTTTTCTCAAGTTGATGTCCTTCCAATAAGCCACGTGTATAATCAGAAATAGAAATTCTAGAGGGTAGTTTTCCCCAAGTTTTTTTTTCTATAAGCCAGTTTATACCACGTTTGTTAAACAGAGGGCTGCAACTTTTCTCAGAAAGCTTCAGATATAATACCACAAAATAAATGGCTTGGGGAGATTGGGTAGGAGCTGAGCTTTAACTTTGGACTCAAAGCCTGAAGTTGTTAAAGGTTTAATGACTTGGGTTTTCCTCTACCCTGGGCAAGTATCCAGAGTGAAGAATTCACTAATGGCTATTATAAATTTTAATGTTAGGGTGAAGTTTTCACCTTTCCTCAGCTTCAAAACCCAATTGTCCCAATTTAACCCAATTGTCCTTTGGCATACACCCTAGCAGGAATAGTTTTTTCTGAGAGATCTTTGGTAAAAGGTATTTTTCACAACTGACAAAGGTTTGAGTGTGTATGCAAGATGCTCTCTTCTCTGGGATTTGGTACTGTCTTGAAAGACAGCTGCTTTAGTTCAGCTCTTCTATTTATTTTTTTCATTATTCTTGACTACTCTTTTTGTCATTGGGTTTGCTTGTCTTCTCTCACCTTTTGTGTCAGAAACCACTAGTGTCTTCTCTAAGGTTTTAGAAGCTCTCTTTAGTCCTTCTGTAGTGCTTTTAATTAACAGGCTCAGAGGTGCACAGTAGGATCAAACGTTGGCAGGAGCTTCCCATCTGGTGATAGTAATGCAGACCTGGCATAGGCTATACACTGTGAAACTTAATGTTTCTCTTCTAGCTCTTGCTCTCACTTGTCCTGAGATGTGAATGTGTAAGTGAATTCTCAATACTTGTACTTTTGACAGTATAAGGTATTATTTTTTAAAAATCCCTTACAAAGCAATCAATATAAATCAATTCTAAGACTCACGTTACAGGGTGACATGGTTGTTTGGGATGTAAGATGATTTGTAGAGAACCTGAAGTTAGCATTTGTGAATGCATTACATTTGTGAATCCCAAACATTTATTTGGAACTAGTGCTTTACTTGAACTTGGGTTACAGGACTCAATTCACAGTATATTTGATGATGAATTTAAGTCCACCAGAGAATGTCACTATTGATTTATTGTACTCCACTTGCTATGGGTTGTCCTGTATTTTGTAGTTTATTTTTGTTTGCCTTGTTCTCTGTAATCCTTGTGTGTTCAGGTATAAACCTTTCCCTTGATTTTACCGAGTATTGATGCTTGTAGCATGAAAGAATATGCAATTTTGGTCCATTTACAGGTCAAATTCACTTGTGAGAAGTACAGATGGGAGAGCATTAGATCTGGAAATAATTTGAAGGGTTTCTGGTAAAAGAGTACTTGCCTTTCTCGTCCTGTGCTGAAGACTGAATCAAAACTTGGGCGATATATGTATGTTTCATATATAAGCATTTCTAGAAGACTTGTAATGCTCTTGCCTTTCACATGTAAAAACAATAAGAAGTACTGTTCCTTAAATTTAATTTTGCTGTGTACACTGTCTATGCCATTGATGAAATGTAGAGTCTAATTTAGCTTAATATCTGTTTCAAATACACTTTTCAAAAAAATTACATTGTTGCCTTGTTAATTGTGTATGTCACTGGGTAGGTGAAGAGGGTAGAAAGGTTTTACTTGTACATACTGTTTTGAAGTGCCCAGAGAATTTTTATTTAGCATGCAGAGGTATCGTGTAGTCAGAAATATATGGTTGGGTGTTTCTATACTTACAGCACAAGGAAGAGTTTGCAGACTGATTTATGACCAGCTATTTATTTGAAGAACAATGAAAAAAACCCCAAAAACAGGGGGCATTAGAGTTATACTGTATATACAGTCATTTATACTTGAGATATCTTGGAAGTTCTTTATTTAGAATCAGGGGATTAGTGCTTTTCCTCCTCTTCTGAATTTGTTTTAATAAAGTCATTGATTTGACTATCAGTAGAGATTGGAAATATTTCTATTTTCTCTGTGAAAAGCACTGCATTTTGTGGAAAATGCAGAATAATAAAGGGTAAATGTGGCTTAACCTAAACTGCATGATAGTATAGTTTGTCTTTGCTTTAAACTAAAATTGGTTCAAGTCTGCTCAAATAGGAAGTTTTAAATGTCCTGTGATTTAACACATCGACAAACAGGATTTAAATACATTCCTTGTGCATGGTTAAATACCACAGTGCATGTGATGCCTCTTACAGTACAATATTAATAATTAAATGTGTTTGTCAGGGGCTTATCCGCTAGTTACTGTATTTGACCTTCCCAGCTCAAGTGCCCAGAGGCACTCTGGGTGTGCTCAAAGGCAGAACTTGCTAAATGCACCTTCTCTCAGGGCTGCAGGAAAACTCTCATGCTTCATCTGTGCCATCCAACCCAAATTTGCTAGAGGTGACTTGAGGAAGGTCTTCTTGGACCTCTTGCTCTGTGCTGCTGCCTGACTGCCCTGTCTGCTGTAAAAGTGGCAGCAGTGGGCAGGCAAAGGGAGCGAGCAGCTGGAGAGATAGCCATGGGGCTTGGCCACGTGTCCTGGCACCGCATTGGTGCTATGAGCCAGGGTAGGAACAGCAGCGACTCTGCGCTGTAACTTTGCTGCTTTCTATTTAAAGACTGCCCTGAGTCAGGAGAAGTGAGTGCTACTGGGGATGACAGTTGCTTCAGGCAGCCCTGGGGAGGACAGGGTTGGGGGTAAACATCACCGGCAAGGGCCTGAGCTGGGAAGGGAATGGAGGGCTCCCGCGGCGCCGAGTGCAACAGGGCGTCTGAGACCTCGTCCTTCATAGGAGATGAAGAAGAAGAGGAAGAAGAGGAGGAGGAGGAGGAAGAAGAGGAGGAGGAGGAGGAGGCTGTGGACCCAGAGGAAGCAGAGGAGCTGACTAACAGGTACCATCTCTCCAGGGACTCACAGCCCCAGGGAAGCTGGCAGCTCCACCCCAAAGCATCAGCCCTCAGGAGATGCCAGGATTGGAGTCCCATGCTGGTTTAGTGGCTTTTCCCCCTTTCCTTACCCAATTGCTGCAGATTAAGAAAAAGGGGGAGTAGAGAGCTGTAATATTTTTTTCAGATGAGTATGGCTGTAATTAAGTTTTGTGTGGTAAGCGCCTACCCCAAGTTCCCTGAAAGCTTTTCTATTTAAAGATCCTCTGATGTGCCAGCTCAAGTGGCATCTCCTTCCACTCCTCCCTCTCTGGCTGACTCTTTGTCACATATGGATCTTAAATGCTCTGCAGATTTGCTTGTCAGGGGGAAAATGCTCAAAGATGATAATCGTGCATTAAAATGTGTTCCTTTTTACGGCCCTTTATTCCTTCCCACTTGTCCCTCCCTCTTCAGTTTCTTCGTTCCTAAAAAAGGAAAAACTTGTGCATGCCTGTTATGGCTGGTCATGATTTCTATGGCAGATTTTTGTGGTGGAATGGGAAATACTCTATTCAAATGCCTTTGATTTTTAATTTTTTAAAAATTATTTTTGTTTTCTTAATAACTCTTGCAAAGAAACAGCTTATTGTCCTATGTTGATCTCCCATCATCAGGTATATAACAAGCAAGGCAGTGGCCCAGTGCCCTGCCCAATGGTCCTGCGCAGGATGCGGAGGCATCTGCAACCTGATCCATGCAGACAGACCCTGGCTGTGCCAGCAGGCGTTGATTTCATAAAGAGACCATGAGAGTCCCCTGGCACACACCAAGTCTCAAGATTTCTTCCTTGTCTTGAGTAGAGCCCCTCAGTTTTGAGTGGATACTTTAGGAAGAACCTAAGACATTAATGTTGTTAGCTTAAGGATTTTTCAGAAACCGATTTTTAAGAAATGTCTGTTTCTAATACCTCAGTGCTGTGAAGCCATCCGCATTTAACATCACTCTGTGTGTATCACAGTTCATAGTGCTTTCTGACATTGCTCATGGTAACTGGGAGAAAAATTATGGCAGAAGAGGGGTGGGGGGCTCTGTGCAGCCTAACCCACCCGAAGTGCTGCAAGAACAAAAGCCAAATGGGGAAATGTATCCTAGGACTGCAGGAAAATCCTTGTGCATGGGGAGTAGAGAGCTAGTTTTCCACAATGGGGGGACTTTCTGATATGTAATGCTGCTTTATTCCCAAGGGACGTGTTGGCTTTTCAGTCCTATGCTGGCAGAGAGGGATTGCATGCCAATAAACATTGCTTGCAGGTGTCTGTAACCCTGCAAGAAAACCAGCTAAGGTCCATTAAATGGAGCTGCTCACAGCAGACAGCTAAAACACAACTGACTAGATAATTTTTAATGGAATCTGCAATTAAATAAAATTCAAATTTTGAACCATAAATAGGAATTGCTAAAAAGGCAGGGAAATCTATGTAGCCTCACTGTTGTTTACTACATGTGATGAGAGGATGACTTCTCCATGGGTGCCTGTTAGCAGCTCCTCACAGCTGGGTCCTGCTTCTGGCTGGCAGCCTCTGCAATGCAAAGTTGGGCATTGCATCTCAGCACTTATTTAAATGACAGTAAACAATCCCTTTAGCTCCCAGTTATATTAAATACGGCAGAGTTTATGCTTAACTGTCTAAATAATAAACAGGTCAGAGTCCACCAGAGAGGTTGTTAACAGCTATGCTAAGTGGTAACAGCGTATTTGAATTGGTTAGTTTAATTAGGTTAAAGGGGATGTAAAATTTTGGGTTTGGCACAGATGTGACTGCATCAAGCACTCAACAACAGCTTAGAAAAGTTAAATAAAACTGACTCTTTAATTGCTTAGATGTTGTCGCAAATGTCAGCAGGGTTGTTGAGCTTCAGGCCTCCTTCTGTGGTGAGTGCCTGGGCAGAGCTCCTGGCAAGAACAGACAGGTTGAGCCCTTGAGACATACTTACTCAAGCTGTGAGCTAATTATTTGTTGACAAACAGGTTTTCAAGCTCTCCTTGCACAACTGATTTTTTTTGTAAGCAGGGGCTTTGAAAACATAGCTCAGAGGAGGTGTAACTAATACGCCAACTTGGCTGATGGCAGCCTGTCCTGGACCCTGCTGTCATCAATTTATTTTTAACAACCCCGAATTCTCTGTTGCTTCTGCTTGCCTCCTTTGAATGCAGTTGAACAGCACCTGGTTGTGCAAGTCAGTGGGAAAGTCCCCGCTGGCTCCAATTTCCGCCTTTCAAGCACGTTAAATAGCCTCATACCTACTTGATATGAGAGTCATGCAGCAAGATGACTGCCCCAAGGTCAGGAAGTGCTTCTGTGAAAGAAGCAGAAGAGCCCTGGTGTTCCTGAGACACCAGCCACTGGGCTCTGACCAAACTGCTCCACTTTCATACTGTGCTGCAGCAAGTAAAATCCCAAAAGCTGCAGCAGAACTTAGGACTTGTTCCAAAACTACAGTGCATGCATGTAAAAAGCAAAGAGTTTGGGTTTCATGTATTTATTACCCTTATTAATGTAATGTTTAAATAATTTGGTTTCCCAGCACAGTTTTTTATATAAGTAAAGGGACTAGCATGAAGAATCACACCTATTAAATAGGTGGGATAAGGGCTTCATGTCCTTGTCAGGATAAAACCCCCACTGATCTGTATAAGATCCATGCAGCATCTTCTTTCCTTTGGGTGTTTTACTATCTGGGATAGATGATCGTGGCAGATGATTTCTGTTTCTAACTGTGTATCCAATTAATCACCTAAACAGGGAAAATATTTTTGAGGTGTGTCCTGTGTTCTTTAAGGCAAGCATGAGTATGAAGTTAATAGGTGTTAATTTTTGTGTTGGTAATGGTGAAAATTAAGTCTAACTATAGTAAAATTGTTTACCATTTAACTGGTTTACATACCCAGTGGAATATCTGTGTCTCTAACAACCACATGATGGTGAGCAGTTCTGACACAGTTCTGTCTTTCAGACCATTCTCAGCTGATTTCCTTCTACAGTGGGAAGGTCTATGGATGTGTCTGTGTGCAGGGTTTACATAAAAATGGTTCTGCAGCCAATTTAAGTGTTTCTAGACAGCTTGTTTGCCTGCAATAGGTAAGGCATTTTATCTTTTATCTGCTCATTTATCATTTTATCTGCTCATTTAGTGGTGACCTATAACCAGTAAATGCAGAGAAAAATGGGAAGAAAGTCCTTGAGTTCTGGAATTTGGTTGGTTTTTTTTCATGAAACAGTCCTTCCACAGCATCAGAGGTGTGTAAGCTTTAGAGCCAAGTCTAGTTTAGAATGATTGATGAAAATAGGTGGAAAGAGGAGCACAGTGGAGAAGGCGTCTTCCTGCAATGTAGGGGATGCTGCAGCATCTAGGAGAGCAAAAGACTGGAATGATAGCCAATAGATAGCGGGAAAGAAGGGGTAGGGAGTGCTGGGGATTTGTCTTCCATAAAAAAGGTTACCATACTGTATCCAAAGCAGAAAAAGACATGGGGAAACGATGTGTGTTTTTAGATGCCTCTAGATGAGGCTGTGCCTACCTTGGGCCAGGGTGGAAGGGGCTGTTCTTCTGCCACAGGCAGCAAGAGTATGGGCAGGGAAGGTGAGGGAGGTGGGAAGCAGAGCTGTGCAGGCCATTTCAAGCATGTCAGGGCAGAGGCTTGAGCAAAAGGTGACTAAGAGCAGCTGAACAGGGCAAAACGCTGAGGTGGGGGCATTGCAGAGGGGAGGAGTGCATCCAGCCCCTACTTGCTCCTGCAACTGGGCACTCCATGTGTTGTTTCTCTTCAGCCTTTTAGATAAAACAGTCCTTAATAAAGGCCTATATTGCTGTTGGGCTCTAAAACAACACTCGGACTACAAGAAGTTCACTACTGGGTCTCAACATGGTGATTAAACAATTGTGTAAAGGAATCCAGTCCCATCCAGACTGAAGTGCATGGTATCTGTGCTCCCTCTACAACATGGTGGAGAATCCAGAATGCAGGAGCATGGCAGACCTCCAGAGCATGGAGGTGCTGTGGCTTCTCAAGCAGCATCTGATCCTGCAACTGGCAACGCCACGAGGCAATGCCATGACCTGGTGTCTGGAAAACAGACTAGCACTGCAGCAGGTTTTGTCCCTTCATAAGAGATGGAATAAAATGTGTGAGACAGGCCCAGCTCCTGGATCCCAGCTAGTCACAATAAAACCCGGCTTTGTACCTGGACAAGAAGCTGTCTTACTGCTTTTAGAAAATTGTTCATTTGAATTTGGACAGATGCATGACCCACTCTGTTGCCAGAAGAGGCATCATTAACACCGAAAGATATCAACAGTAGCTTATCAAGTGGAAGGCTGGGTTTAAAATGGTGTAGCTCCCAACTCTCTTAGCCTGAAGAAGGAGATGGATGAGCTATAGCCCTGTGAAATGCAGAATAATAGGCAGAGACCTTGCTGAGCATACTGATTGCTGTAGGGGAAAAGGGGCACCGGGGTGAAGGCAGAAATTACAGATATGTACAGAATAAAAACACAGCACTGAAAAGTGTTTCCTTCAATTGGGAAGGTGAGCTGGCCAATACCAATTTCCACCACTCCTGCACTGTGCCTGAAGTAGGAGCCTTCAGAAAATGGGATCTTGTCAGTGCGGACTACAGACATAGGTTGACATCTTGGTCATTATATCTGTGTTGTTTTCAGCTTGTGAAGAATTATGCAGCAAACAGCTACAAAATGTTATGATACCAGCCGTGACAAGGTCTGATGTGAACAGGATAAAGGGAGGCTGGAGAGAATTTTAGACAGCTTATAGGCTGGCTGCATCTGTCTGTGATAGAAGTGGTGTGCACAAGTGGATAGACCCTATCACTGTGTGTCTGAACTCAACCGCTCCAGCAGCTGGGGAGGTGAAAACCCTTCCCTCATATGATACATAGGGGAACAACTGTCCAGCCCGCCAGGCTGGACTAGAAACCTGAAATCCCACTGGATACAGCACAGAAGTCACAGTGAGATGCAAAGGGCTGTGAGTAGCAGAAGGAGGCAGTAAGAAAAATCTGGGTTTGAGCTATTATGGCAGGAGGCATAAAACTGGTTGTCAATGCCTCCAAGGCTAATAAAAGGTTTAAGTCAATGTCCTAGCAGTGAAAAAGAAGCTGACAGTATACATGTCAACATGAATGGGTGTGAAAGTCCGCATGGACGAAACACAGCACTGGCCTTTGCCCTGGATGTCAGTGGCTTCATATCTACATTTATGAGCATCTTTGTGCAAAGATCTTTTTGCAATAGCAGACACTTCCTCTGACTAGAGAGGGGTCTTTCAGCTACTACTATTCAGCTTGAAAACTGTTCACAAAAGGGCAGGATATTGAAGTGTGTTGGAATTAAATGAGTTCTATGTCTCTCATTCTGGTCTTAAAAGTATAAAGCACTGTTTCATCACACTGTAGAGGAATATGAACTGTGACAAGTTTGTGACCATGAAAATAAGATAATAATGCAAATAATTTTTCATAGACAGGGTCAGGGCAACCCGTTCTTATTCATTAATATCAGCCTAAGTTGGAGTGCTGCTCTCTACTGCATGATGATTTATTTAATAGCACCAAACAGTGCAGAAAAATAGGTTTAAAAATATGAGAATGATTTAGAAGTTGAAAAATGCAAAAACAAAAAAAAGTAATCTGTTATTGTGGACACAAATAATGGAAAGCTTCCTTAGTACTATTGCTATTGATTTTTCTTTTTTTTAAATTTAATATTATTTTGCTATGTCCAAGTCAAATTAATGCGAAGCCATGGCACTCACAAAGGAAAATCTAAGAGAAAAATTGGTGCAGATGTGTTTTGTTGTACCTTGTTCTCTAACCTGTACATTTTGCCCCATGGAGCTAGCCTTGCTAGGGTATTACACCAAGGCAGATAATCAGCTGTACATCCTGGGGCTTATATCTGTTTGAGAGCTGGGTTTGGGAGGGCAGGAGGAGATTGGATAACATGCAGTTATTTCATATTGTGCTATCAGACATGCTTTGAATTGTGGGCTTTCAAGTTGTCCTGCTAGTCATCTCCACACCAGCCCCATCACCACAACTGGCTTTAAACCCCATCACTGGAGTTGGGACAACATTGTGTTCTGGGACAACACAGTATGTGCTGTCCCACCACTGGCTGGTCAGGCTGTTGTACCACAGGGTGATTTCAGTCTTCAGTTAGCACCGAGGACATCAGAGATGAGATGATCTGTGCCTCAGTCAGCACAGACCTGAGTGTAGACCAGCCCAGGGCACCCCTTCTTGTTCTGGGCTCTGGAAAGCAAATTCAAGGAATGGTAAGGGCAGCACCACGAGCAGCAGGATTACATTTCTGTTTCCATTAGGTATTGTGCAGTTTCACTGAGCATGCTTTACCAAAAACTTACAGTACAGAAAGTTGGCTTGATGGAGCAGTTATGACTTTCCACAGGATTTCTGTTCCTCCTTCAAAGACCTCGGCCTTCTGACTGGTGCTCAGCACCCTCCAGCGCCGTGCCACCTGCTCCTCAGGAGTGTTTCCCCTGCCTGTGTAACCTGCAGGTATCTCTGGCACCTGTGTGGTGCTGGGCCACAGCCCCTGGCAGTTGGTCAGATGGGTTTTGCTTCTCTGATCCCTGGTCAGTAGCTAGGTCTCTTCACTTTGTCTGAAGTACTTTATCTGAAGTGCTTTATCCTAATCAATGGAAAAGTGACACTTCCCTCTGTTCAGTGGAAGCAGGATGTTGTGTGGCTGCAGATGTGCATTCTTCCGTTGAAGTGACAGAGATTTCACTGCCTCTGCTCTACTGAAGGCTATATCTTGTCCAGCAGATACTCTGCCTTTCTTTCCATCAGCTACAAATGAGCTACTGTCTACTCAGGAAATACTGGGGTTGAGTTTTGATTACCTTCTCTGTGCTTTTTTTTTTTAGTAAATGTTGTAGCCCTTAAATACTAAACCCTCCACACATCATGTCTTTTAATTGTTTTTGCTAACCTTTACACTCTTAATTTGGAAACTTTGAAGAATTTGAAGTTTTCTTTTCTGAAGCTTCTCAGAAAAGCCCTTCTCCAGCCTTTTAATTTTTTTAGCTGAGAGATTTGGTTGCAGAATATGATAGTGTATTGATTACACTTCATAAGGTTTAAAACTAGCTTTATGAAACATTGCAGTTTCATTTGGGGAGATCTCAGTATATTTTTATTGTTGAATGTATTCTAGATTACTTAGTTAAATATCTAGAGTGCTTAGAGGACGAAATGTGTGAGAAGACAGTTAACAAACTAGTGGATAGACTCTCTACTGCTTTGAGCATTGTATAATCGTTCACACTTGCGCAAAGCAAGTGTGGGTGCTATTAAAACACTAACAGTATCTTTGAAGTGTTTAATGAAAGGTTTAATTTATACTGTGAGATAAACACACGCTGGAGAATAGCCCCAGAATCAGCTCAATATCACACTGGCAAAACAAGGTCAGATCAAAGACTGTTCTTCCTTCATTGTCAAGATCATTTAAACACCTCCCCTTCATTGAGCTAACCTTGCAACATGCAGTTTCACGCAAACTCATCTAAAATATAGTTGTGAGATGAAATATGACTTTCTTATGCTTGTACTTCAAAATTTATGCTTATGCAGTATTTTTACAACTTTGAAAACTGTTTTTTTCTTTAATGAAAAAATTCAATTTTTCTGCCATAATTTATTTTGTTGTGTGTTTTTACAGCTTTTTTTTGTTGTTATTTGTTCTTTTTGTTTGTAGTTTAAAAGATCTTATCCAAAGTGAAGATGTGAAACCCAAGCTGCAGTACATCATTACTAACCCTTCCTTTTCTATGGTAACATGCCAAAGTGAAGACAGTGGAATAACCTGGGAAACCAGCTCGAGCAGATCTTCTACTCCCTGGACCTCAGAAACTAGTACAACTTCTGATCTTTACAGTATGGAAAGTTCACCAGTAGGTTCCCCTCCAGGAAAAGTCATCTTTATTATGGATGAAGGCAAGATTGTTCGGAAAAGGACACGCAAATCTTCAAATAAGGTGCCAATGGCTACAAGATCAAAGGGAGGCCAGAGCAATAAAAAACGGGACTCTTCCGGAATGCAGAGGCAAGAACCAAGAACTGTTCTAGCAGATGTGCAGCCCTCCATGTTGAATGTTGAGCAGGTGGAAGAACAAGACACAGATGAGGAAATGTTGGACACCAACGAAGATATAGAGAATATCGCAGAAGAGCCCGTAAAACGTGCTCCAATAAGATCAATATTTCGGGAGAGCAGACTGAGAAAAGTTGGTCCAATTCTTGGAGGACCAGTACAAGCTAGAATCCAGCTGTTCAACTCAATTTTTGGAGGGACGGGGCCACCCCCTGAAACACTGGAGAAAAACAGAATCCGGAGAAGTAGCTCAGCTTCAGGAGACTCTGAAAAGTTCCTTGAAACATCA